>NW_026111609.1:628027-708556 GCF_024679095.1 Eriocheir sinensis
GCTTTCTGAAAGTCCAGGTATATAACATCACTGGGAAGGTGGGCATCCCAGTTCTTATATATATCTTGGAAGAAGTCTAATAAATTCGTTAGGCAGGAACGCTTGTTTCTGAAGCCATGCTGGGTGTCGGAGATTATATTATTGTTTTCTAGAAACTTAACAAGTTTATCTCTAATAATCTTTTCGAGTATTTTTCCTGCCACTGATGTCAAACTTATGGGCCTGTAGTTTAATGCAACGCTTTTGTCTCCTTTTTTGAAAATCGGTGTTACGTTCGCCATCTTCCAGTCTTCCGGGACCTTGTTTAGTTGAACTGACCGGTTGAATATGTTAGTGAGGGGTTGAAGTATTTGTTGTTTAAGCTCTTTTAATAACCGCGGGGACAAACTGTCGGGTCCCGTTGACTTGTTCGTGTCGAGTTTGTCCAAGTACTTTTTTTACTTCTTGGTCGCATATTGAGTCAATTTCCAGCGGCGTGATCTCACTCGGCGGGTCAGGACCCCCGGGAATGGTTTCGATGTCCTCGACTGTGAATACGGATGCGAAGTTACTATTGAGGATTCTGGCCATCTGTTTACTGTCCTGAGTTACAGATCCAGTCTCGTCTGTCAGGGGACCAATATTGGATTTTACTTTCTTTTTCGATCTTATGTACGTGAAGAATTTCTTGGAGTTAGTTTTGATTTCGCGCGCTATTTGCTTTTCATAGTTGCGTTTGCTACTCCGAATAAGGCTGCGACAAGCTCTGAGGCTGTTGTGGTACTGTGTGCTGGCCTCGGCCGTAGCATTCTCTTTCATCAAATTATAATTCCTTTTTTTTAGGTTTACTGCCCTTTTTATTTCTCTGGTCATCCACGGTGGATCTACGGCCCCATTTACTCGCCTGGATTTCGTAGGCACTGTAGCCTATTCTACCTGCAACAGCTTATCTTTGAAGACGTTCCACGCGTTGTCGATTGTATTGGCGGTGATGTCAAGTTGGTCCCAGGTCGTAAGGGGAAGCAGCGCACGGGCTAACTTGAAATTTCCTTTTTTGTAATCTGGTATCACTGACGGATTATCTACGAGTTTGTGACATATGTTGACATTAAAACGGATTGAGTGGTGATCGCAGCCATTAAGTTTCTCACCAACTGTACAGTCGCGAATGAGGTCGGGGTCGCTTACTAATACCAGATCCAGCACATTGTTTTCTCTTGTTGGTTGAGTTACAACTTGAGTGAGGAACGAATCCTCCGCCATTTATATAAGCCTGTTACCATCTTGATCTCCAGGCAACAGTCCCCAGTCAATGTTAGGGCAATTAAAGTCCCCTATTATAATAGCTTCCTTGCTGTGTGTTAGAGAGTGAATATCTTCGTAGAAGGCAGTGCCATCGGCTGCCTGTTGTTTTGGAGGTCTGTATACGGTTACAAGTGTTAGTTTCTTGTTATTTGTGGTTATTTCGACATAGACAGAATCGTATTTCTCTGCGTCCTATTTGTCTATTTTTATGGCAGGGAGTGTACTTTTTAAGTAGGAAACTACTCCTCCCACTTTCTTGTGCTTTCGACTTTGTGGAAGCTTTCGTACAGGGAATGACACTTAGGATTCTAGTAGAGTAGAGTTGGCCCAAGTCTCTGTGATGGCTACCACATCTGGTTTCTCTGTTGCAATATACGCCCTAATTTCGTCCTTTTTGGGTATTAAACTACGTGCATTTGTGTACATGATAGAACTGTGGCCGTGACGAGTTGTATCAGTTCGCTTGTCGGAGGCGTCGTTAGTTACATAGTTTCTTGTGAGTCGCACTGACGCTACGGGTTGGTTGATCAAGGGCTGCCTTTGCCCCGTCCTCGCCCGCCGTTTTTTGAAAGGCTTTTCGAAAAGCTTTTCACTGCCTCGTCCAGAGGCCTCCCGAAACGCGCCGATCCAACCTCATTCAGGTGTAGTCCATCGTTCCAAAACAAGTCTGGGCGCTCAAAGAAGTGGTGCCAGGCATTTGTAAACGCCACGCCTTCGTCGTCACAAATTTCCTTCAAACTAGTATTGATGTTGCTCGCTTTGCTGTTGAAGCCGGCGTAAGCGCTGATTCTGGGTAGAATTCCAGAAACAATGAGGTGAGGGGACTTGGTCTTGTAACGCCGAATGACCTGACGGTATTTTGATAGTAGGGCCTGAGTTTGAGTATACTGAACGTCATTTGTCCCCGCGTGAATCAAATAAACTGTGTCTTCCTTCGCGAGTTCCGTGACAGCATCGACAGCTGAAGTAATGTCGTCCAATTTGGCTCCCGGAATAGAATAACGCCTCCGCGTCTCTGTATTCCTGCCGCAGAATTCCGTTAATTGACCTTTAACCAGCGAGTCCCCTACAAGTCTAACAGATGTTTTCAGCTTGTCTGTGCCCCGAAACTGTGTCTGATCTACGCAGACCACAGCAGGAAGAATGGTCTTGTGGCGTCTAATGGATGAGTAGTGAGGAGTGGGAGTGTGGTGGCGACTGGACGTGGAGGGGTTAGGAGGGCTGGTAGAGGAGAGGGACAAGGGGGAGCCCAGGGAAGATGAGGAAGAGTCGGAAGGGGTTGACTGCGGGGGAGTAGAGGAGGAGGATGTTGAGGATGTGGAGGAGGGGGGAGAAGAAATGTATGAGGAGGTGGCAGAGGCGGAGGAGGAGGAAGGGGCGGAAGGGGTTGACTGGGGAGGAGTAGAGTAGGAGGATGTTGAGGATGTGGAGGAGGGGGGAGAAGAAATGTATGAGGAGGCGGCAGAGGCGGAGGAGGAGGAAGAGGCGGAAGGGGTTGGCTGGTGGGGAGTAGAGGAGGAGGATGTTGAGGATGTGGAGGAGGGGGCAGAGGTGGAGGAGGAGGAAGGGGCGGAAGAGAAGAGTGAGGACGAGGAAGGGGAGGAGGAAGAGTAGGTCGTGGTGGTGATGGTGGGATGGGTGGGGGAGGGGGCGGGGGTGATGGCGGTGCTGGTGGTGGAGGGTGAAGAAGGGGGGGTGTTGGCGGCCTGTGGTGATGAGGTGGAGGAGGGAAGGGAGGAGGCGGGGGAGGGATGAGAAATGGAGGGGGCTGAGGAGGAGGAGGTATGTGATCGGGTCAAAATTTCGGAGAACGAAGAAGAAGAAGAAGAAAAAGAAGAAGAAGAAGAAGGAGGAGGAGTAGGGAAGTGAGGGAATGACGTCATGATGTCCCAAAGTAACGTATTGGAGCGTTGTAGATCCTCGTTGGTTGTTTGTAGTGCCTGAATACGTAAGTCTAAGACACAGTACCTACACATCGAGTCGCTGGTTTGGTAGTGAATCGCAGCATATTTCTTTGAACAATTACAGCAATTGAAATAGTTGGACGGCATGATTACTTCTTTTTTATTTACTGTTGCAAGACGATATAACGGTGAGATTTACAGTTGAGATGAATTTTGTATCCGCGTGGGCTATGGTGAACACCTGAAGGGAGGCGGCTTTAAATCGGTCGAGTCACGCGGGAGAGTTTGAGGTGTGGCGTCTATGAGGGCCCACACGTGTTTTCCCTCCGGGATTAAAATTCCCTGGGGGATTAAACTTTTCCTCCTTTTCAAAACAGGTGTGCTGGTATACGGGTCAAGCTTTGTACTTCTACGTTAGTGACAGATTTTCTACGTTAGTTAGACACAAGAAGCTCACTGTCTTTCACTGGGTGCTGTGTTAGGTCGTGTAGTTGTAATCCTACTGACAGTGGCGTCACCAGGGGGGGGCTATGGGGGCTAAGCCCCCCCAAACCAAGGACTCAGCCCCCCCAAAAATACTTCTACCCTCAAAAATTAATATTTCTCTAGTTTTAGCCCACTTGGGCCACTTTACATGTCAAAGCATAACCTTATTTTCGGGTTTAAAAAAAATTGGTTTCACTTAGATATTGAAATATGTTTCCTGACAGATCTCCATATTTGTATGCTCTATTATACAGATATTCTATTTTATTCATTATTCTATAGAATCATCGGTACCTCTGCTGAACCATCCCTGCATCAGAGCATTAAATAAACAAAATAGTTACCTCTCATTTTTTATTAGTAAGACTCGTTTTCTTTTATGGCATGCAGTCGTCAGTCGAGTCCATGCTTCGCTTCAGTGTTGACGTGTTTATCACAGGAAGGATAGTCTCCCGGATAGATGGACAGTCATCTCGAACTTTAAGGTAAAGACGTATTTAACTTTTTGTTTCTAACGTTAGGTAATAGGCCTACAAGAGAAAAAACTGCCGCTGTCTGTAATATGGCTAAAAACAAGCAGGCTTGCAATGACATGCCACTGTCAGCTCGATCCTAGGTTAAGCGAATAAGTTTTCAGTATTCTGTAGGCAGGGCGGATCCAGGGGGCCAGTGCCACGGGGCCATGGCCCCCAAACGCTCTGAGAGTATGTTTTGGCCCCCAAAGAAATTCGGAACCCAGTCACCAGTGCTACTAGCGTTGAAAAATTTTTCAAGATCTTGAAATATTTACCCTATTCTTGAAAGCTTGAAAAAGTTAAAATTAAAATCTTGAAAAATCTACAGTGACTACATAAAAGTCGCATAAAATGAGAGAGAGAGAGAGAGGATCAGGTGATGTCCAGCTGACGCGTACAAGTACAATACACGTCCCCCGGTCCCACACAGGCCACGCCGCCACAGTGGCAGACAGTATTGACAGACTAGTCCTTCCGCTAGTGCCTTTGTTTTGCTTCGCTGGTCACTGGTGAGTGTATCTAGTGAATTGAAACTTAAAGAGTTTGTTAAATCGTTATTGATATATTTCCACCCTATGTCATGGTGTATTATTCACTTAAAGAACCTTATTATTTGTCCCACGAGAACACAATGAAAGTTTCATTGTGTTCTCGTGGGACAAATCATTCGAGGAGGAGGGTGTGTCAGTAAGGTGCGTGTAGGGTATGTCTGTATGTCTGTTCTGTGTGTGTTTGTGTGTGTGTGTCTGTGTGTGTGTCTGTAAGGTGCGTGTAGCCTATGTCTGTATGTCTGTACTGTGTGTGTGTGTGTGTGTGTGTGTGTGTGTGTGTGTGTGTGTGTGTGTGTGTTTAGCCTATGTCTGTTTTTCTGTCTTGTGTGTGTGTGTGTGTGTGTGTGTGTGTGTGTGTGTGTGTGTGTGTGTCAGTAAGGTGTGTAGCCTATGTCTGTATGTCTGTGTGTGTGTGTGTGTGTGTGTGTGTGTGTGTGTGTGTGTGTGTAGCCTATGCCTGTATGTCTGTACTGTGTGTGTGTGTGTGTGTGTGTGTGTGTGTGTGTCAGAAATTGGTGTGTGTAGACTTTGCATGTATGTATGTACTGTTAAACAGACTTTAATGTAACAGGATAACACTAGCTTAAGAATTTGGTTAACAGGGTAAGAAATGCTTTACTATCGTATTTTATAGTAATGTAAAGAGTATTTGCTTTTTCCTATAGGCCTGTAGACTAATTGGAATTTGGAACACCTGCAGATACGACACTAGCGGTGTGACTAGCCACTCATTCTGCTTCAGGTGATGAATCATCATGAAAAGGTCTAAGGATTCCCCTGGTGATATAAGGAAGTTCTTTGTGTTCGTCCTAGCATAGCTCAAAGCCAAAAAATGAGGATGTGGATACTGCAGGGGATGAAAATCAGAAGGAAACCCAGATAGGCCTAACTGTCAATCTGACTCTAACCCCAACTTACCCAAGCTCCTGAAACCATCCCTATATCTGTAAGTTCCTTAACTAAAAGTTCTTATTTCGTTGTTATTGTCGTCGTTGTTAGCATTGTTGTGTATGTCGTCGCTGTTGTTGATGTCATTGTTCACGTTATTGGCGTTGTCATCATTGATGTTGTTGTTAGCTAAAGTTTTAATATGTTTACTTATTTACTTGTGGTGAATGGTGATATTGGTAACACTCTCGAGTCTCGACTCACAACCGAGAGAATTTGGGTTCGATTCCCGAACGAGTGGGGTTGTATGAGCAACAACCCTTTCAAACCCGTCGCTCTGGTTCACCTAGCCATAATTAGGTACGCTAAGGTACCTGGATGCAAAACCGACCATTGTGGGTCGTATTCTGGGGGAAATTGAGCGCCATATACTCCTCGAGGGTTGGTGCATGAATAAATTCAATTTCAATTATTTATTTTAAATGGGAATTGGGACTGTTGGAACCAGAAATTCGACCTTCAAAATATTATTTATGACTATAACTTTTTTTTTTTTTCTGGTACAGTTTAACATATTTCATACATCTTTTTTAGGTACAACCCAGTACAAGTGATAATCCTGACAATGCTGACATACTAACACCTGTTAAAGAGCAGGTGCAGGATCTAGCCACAAAGCCAGAAGAGGGACCCACACAGCCGAGACTTAAAGTGTATCCTAAATTACAGTCCGGTTCTCAGACCAGGTCTTTCCAATATGAGTGGTATAAAAGGTATGAGTGGCTGGAATACTCTGTGACTAATGACCGAGTTTATTGTTTTCCATGTAGACTTTTTGGCGGTAGTGTTGGTCACAAAGAAGTAACATTCACCAACGATGGCTTTAGAGTCTGGAAAAAGATGCATGAAAAAGCATTAAAGCATGGAGAATCCACGTATCATATAAATGCAATGCAAAAGTGGATCAACTTCAAGAGTTCACAGCAGCATGGTAACATTCATCAGAAACTTGATAGCCAACACAAACAGCAGGTTCTGGATAACAGAGACTATGTTAAAACACTCTTAAACATTGTCATTACAGCAGCTAAATCTAATATGGCATTCAGGGGTCATGATGAATCTGAAAATTCATTAAATAAGGGTATCTTTCTAGAGATATTTGATTTGTTAAAAAGGGAGTCAGAAAAGTTTCAAAAATTGGTAAAAAAGATTCCAAACAATGCCAAATATACTTCAGGGGTCAGCCAGAATTCTCTTTTGCAAGCTGTTGCTGAGTGTGTAAGTGACATTATAGCCAAAGAAGCCATATCAGCACCTTTTTTTGCTGTAATAGCTGATGAAACTAGGGATGTCAGTGTTACTGAGCAACTCAGTGTGTGTATCAGGTACGTGTTGGATGAAACTGTGCACGAGAGATTCTTAGGATTTATTGCTTTAAAGGAACTTGATGCTGATTCTCTGGCTACTGTTTTGTTGGAGAAACTTAGGGAGCTAGGATTAAATGTCAATAAACTCATAGCACAGTGTTATGACACTACATCAGTAATGAGCGGCAGCATCAGGGGTGTGCAGGCTCTGATTAGAGAATCTGCCAAAAATCCATGTTATTATGTTCCATGCTCTGCACACAGATTACAGCTGGTGATAACCCACACTGCTGGTTGCTTACCAGAGGTAGCCGAGTTTTTTAACTTTATTTCAGCCCTGATAAATTTCATCCGTAGTTCAACCTTGCGCCATGACATCTTTATAGATATCCAAAGGGACAAGAAATTACCAGTTGTTGAGCTTCCCAAAGTGTGCCAGCACAAATGGGAATATAACCATAAGGCCCTTAGGGCAATTTTCCAACGGTATGGGATCCTGACAGAAACTCTAGAAGATTTGTCTGTCCATGGACGCTCTGGTGATGAAAAGGCCTTAGCTTTTGGACTTCAACAGTCCTTGAATAAATTTGAGACCGTTTTCTTACTGATTAATTTTATTGAAGTATTTGACATTACAACCCCACTTTCAAAGGTTTGGCAGAGTGAGGATATGGATCTTGCTGCGGCAGTTAACATGTCACAGGAAACAATAAAAATCCTGAATGAGAGAAGAACTTCAGATGATCATTTCAATGCCATTTGGGAAAAGGCAGTTGAATTTGCTACAGCAAGACACATAACTGTAACTCAACAAGAACCTTCAAGTTCAAAAAGGCAAAGGAAGCCATCATCACGGTTGTTAGGATCCATTGTAACTGAAACCATAGGCCAACGAGACACCTCTGAAAGAGATAAAGATCCCAAATCTCACTGCAAAAGATGTATTTACTATCCCATCCTAGACAAGGTACTCGTTGAATTTGGGCACAGGTTTGATGAGCCAAAGCATATTCTACTTGGTGTATCTGCATGTCATCCTTCATCCCCAAACTTTCTAAATGAAAATGACTTGAAATATCTTGCTGACCAATATGAAATTGAAAGTGAGAACCTCCATGCAGAAGTTCTTGTTGCTCAGAGAACACTACATGATGCTAAATCCATATCTAATGCTTTAGATAAACTAAAGCCTCTAAAGCAAGGTTTCAGTACACTCTGGAATTTACTGCATTTGGCTCTCACTTTCCCAGTAAGTAATGCTAAATGTGAACGATCATTCTCTGTATTGAAGCTTGTTAAAACATACATTAGGGCAACAATGGGTCAGAAACGGCTGACCAGTCTGGGTACAATTTCAATTGAAAAAGGTGTGGTAGATTCACTTGATCTTGATGTAGTAGTGGACAAATTTGCTTCCCTTCCAATACAATCTCAATCAAATTTGGGAAAATCCACCATACGGCGCATGTCACTAACCCATACTTAACATGGAGCATAGGCGGTCAAGCTTAAGTTACTTTTCATATTAATGATCTTATTCTGTTTAACTACCAGTATCCCATGTACCTATTTACGTTCAATAAGGAAAGTACCTGAGTATATATTATAATTTTACATTTATTCTTTTTTTATCATCTTTTTTTTTTTTATTATCAAGTAATAAAGATTAATTCTACTTTCATCTCTTTTTTGGGCCTCAAAATAACCCTAGAATGGGTCCAGCTGGTTGGGCTCGCTGCGCTCGCCCGACGCCCATCATTACCTAGGGGCTAAAGCCCCCCCAAATTTTTTTCCCTGGTGACGCCACTGCCTACTGATGAAAGACAGGAAACACAAAAAAGTCGATATATAACTTAACCGCTCGTGGATCAGCAGGGAAGTCTTCTCACTGTAAGGTAATCCTCGCAACACTTCAAACACTAGTTAGACGCGTCACAGCACTGAGTTAGACGTTAATTAATTAGGTTGAGTGGTGCTAAATAAGACAAGTACACAAGCACAGTTAGCCGTTCGATTTCTGAGAAGGCGTACGGGCCTATTTAAGTAACGGTTAATTAAAAACGTGGATGAACGGATTTCAAAAGTTGTGACGTTAAAATGTATCACACGGAGTCGATTCACACACAAAATAACAAGTGTCGTTTCACCAGACGAGGTGAAAAGCAAGGTTAAGGTTTGATGCCGCAGCAGCAAGGTCAACGTCCGTCCCTTTGAGGAGGTCAGGCGAGACTGAGGTCAGGCGAGAGGAGGAGGCGGAGGAGGAGGGTGGGCGGGAAGAGGGGAGAGGGTGGATTGAAGAGGAAACATGGAAACATGGAAATGCAGGCAACAGAAAGCCTATTGGCTCATTACGTGGTTGCCCGCTTTGGTGATTTAATCTGCTCGACAGCCACTTGGGGCCTGGGGAGCAGATGAAAGCACCTCGACATTGAGGAGCAGATGAAAAGCACCTCGATATTGAGGAACAGATACAAGAACATAGAAATACACGGAGACTGGGAGAGGACGAGTGGCCTACACAGGGCAGCCCCAGAATCCCCCCCAATACTCACGGTGGGTGAGGTGTAGTTTCAGGGGCACAGGTAGAGGCTTGATCCTCGTTTTACCGGCGGTACTAGGCACGGCACCAGTAACCTGTCACCTTACTGCACCCACACCTCACTCCACCTGTCATGCGGACATTAACTGTTGCTGTACTCTATTGTTGACTTATACTACTTGTAATCTAGGTTGTGGGGGAGAATTATATGAATATAGGTTGAGGTCTTGCTGCAATCTGTCTGAAAATATGTACAGTCGGCTATAGAGAGTAGTGACACACTGTCCAGTAAGTTTCGTTCAGAAAGCGACATCTGGCAACCCCTCCACGCGACATGAAAATTATTACATCCTATCGAAATCGTACTGTTGTGGTGATTGGTGGTCACAGATGCACTCTACATAATTTTAAGATAGATATTTATCAAAAGTGCCCGTCGCTAACGCTTAATAAATATTTTTTCTTTAGGTTCTGTCGCTACATTTTGACACGAGCTTTTAGTTTCGTTCAAATTGAGTCAAGAGCAACGCTAAGTTGTTTATCAAACTATGATATATTTAAAAATATACTGCAATTATTAGGGGAGATTGTTATGCCTTTAAACCAAAAACAAAAAATTCCTGACAGCCGAGATCTTGTTCTTTATAAAAAAAAGTATACGTAATAATAGGCTATAAACGTTCACATGATGGCGCCGTCGATCGCGGGCATTGATGGCTGGAGCAGCGGTTTTCTATTAAAGCCCTTATGTCTGCAGGCACTGCAGTTGAGCTGTCACGTCAGTGGATGTGGAAACGTATAATTTTTAATACCTAAAAAAAATAAGAGAGAGAGTCTGTGTGGTGATGTGAGACATGGCCGTCAGAGACAACGGGTCAGCTAGTCAGAGACACACACACACACACACACACACACACACACGTATTTATACTTAGATATTACGTAATCTTCACGGAGAAATAATTTTAGATTTTTTATGATCTGAATTGTCTTTGAGGCTTTATAGTGACGGGAATTAAGGCTGCGAGTTAAACAGACCCTGTAGCCTATTTGCGGTTTGATGGTAAGGAGCATTAGTCACTGCCTGCCTCTGTGAAGGACAGCATTGCACACGGTATTTTCATAGTTTAATAAGAAAAAGTGTTTCAAACTGTTCGTGATGTTTTACCTCGTCATCATCATCATCATGTAGAAGACATTCATTATCGCATTTCTAAATTGAATTCATGTAATCTGGTATATTTCTAACTACATTATATTATAATTTAATATAATATTATACAATATTATAATTTCACGGTCACACACACACGGTACACACTGAAACGCGTCACTAACATCGCCAGTGAATGCGTCACCGTGATATTGTTGCCAGATACCGCCACCAAGCTAAACATTCTGAAAACCGTGACACTACTCTCTATCGTCGACTGTACCTCAATATTCAGTTCACTCCTGACGCAGCGAGGTGGCGGTCGATTCTATATTTGAAGGAGTTTATGGTATTCGCATTTACTACTTCTGAAGGAAGATTGTTCCAGTGACGAATGACTCGGTTTGAAAATAAACTCCTTCCGATGTCTGTGTTACATCGACTCGACTGAATGGGTAAGCCGTTATTTCTAGTTCTTAGGTTGGTTTGCAGTTCAAAGAATTTGGAGTAATCGACGTTATTGAAGTTTTTCAGATACTTGAAAACTTGAATCATATCCCCTCGCAGGCGCCTTTTCTCCAATGTAAAGAGATTGAGTCGCTTGAGTCGTTCCTCGTACGGTTGAGCCCTTAGGCTTCGTTTACATAGAACTATACGGTATACGGTATACGATATTCGCTATTCGGTATACGCTATACGCTATACTCTATACGGACACGGCGGGTTACATAGGGCTGCACACGTACACTATACTTCCAGTCGGATGCCGTCAACATGGATTCTTCAGACGAAGAAGATGTGGCTCTTTTTACTGATGGAGGCTGAGGAGAGATGGGAAGAAAAGAAAACATGGGTACGACAGCACTTCCAAATGAGACCTGAGTTGGGGGAGTTCCACACCACATTTCAGAACCTGATCGATCATCTCAATAATCTATGTATTTATTAACTTACCTTGGAAAAAATACAGCCTGCCACAACTAAGCACGATGGTTATCTGGCGGTTTACGGTGCACGAAAATCGAACATGTTCGATTCTCGCTATACTATACTATACGCAGCTATACGGCATTTCGTATAGTGCCCTCCTATGTAGCGCGGTATATGGAATTCCCTTTGTTCGATTCCAGCTATACGCGTGCCCCCCGAAAACGTGCCCGTATACCCGTATAGTATAGCTCTATGTAAACGCAGCCTTAAGGTTGGAATCATCTTTGTGGCGTGTCGTTGAATCCTTTCCAATAAACCAATGTCCTTTCTGTAATTAGGAGACCAGAACTGTACTGCATACTCGAGGTGCGGTCTTACCATGGAATTATACAAGGCTAGCGTCACGTCTGGCGTTTTACACTCGAGGTTCCTCGCTATGAACCTCGCTTTTTTACAGTGATTCGCGTGTTTCAGGTAACTGCTGATAGTGACTCCAAGATCCTTTTCCTCCTGCATCGCTTGCAGAGGTTTCCCATTCATGATATATGTGTGGTTACTATTTCTGGACCCAATGTGCACGACTTTGCATTTGTCAACATTAAAGGACATTTGCCATTTTTCTGACCATTCGATAATGTGATTGAGGTCTTTCTGAATGATTTCGCAGTCGGTCTTTGTGAGGGCCATTCCACCCACCTTGGTGTCATCAGCAAATTTCGATATTGTTGATTTCAATCCTGATTCGAGGTCGTTGATATATATGATGAAGAGAATGGGTCCCAGCACTGACCCTTGAGGCACTCCACTAGTGACTGGAAGCCAATCGGAAGGCTGTCCGTTTAGTAGTACTCGTTGTTTTCTGCCGATGAGCCAATCTCTTATCCACGCGATCAGTTTGGGCCCAATGCCCGCCGAGTGCAGTTTCTTAAGGAGTCGCTCGTGCGGTACCTTGTCGAAGGCTTTCTGAATGTCCAGGTATATAACATCACTGTGGATGTGGGCATCCCATTTATCATATATACCTTGGAAGAAGTCTAATGAATTCGTTAGGCATGAGCGCTTGTTTCTGAAGCCATGCTGGGTGTCGGAGATTACATTATTGTCTTTTAGAAACTTGACAAGTTTGTCTCTAATAATCTTTTCGAGTATTTTTCCTGCCACTGATGTCAAACTTATGGGCCTGTAGTTTAATGCAAGAATTTTGTCTCCTTTTTTTGATAATCGGTGTTACGTTCGCTATCTTCCAGTCTTCCGGGACCTTGTTCAATTTAACAGACTGGTTGAATATGCTAGTGAGTGGCTGAAGTATTTGTTGTTTAAGCTCTTTTAAGGGGGGGGGTAACCGGCTACGTAAAAAATATTCATAAAAAAAAAAGTTTTTAATATTTTTCCTTGAAATTTTTATGTTTTGTATAGAATATAGGTACAGATATTATGTTAAAGTTAGAACGCGCTAGTTATTATTTATGACGTCATACCGAATATGACGTCATAAATGACATCATAAATTAATGGAAATTTTAATAATTCTCTGATCGATCTCAGACTGTACCTGGTATTACTTAGATACCATATAAACACACCCACATTTCGTTTTTATTAATATTATCCACACATGTTAAGAAATTGCCGTCGTAATTTGGTACAAATTTTGACCACAATTTTTCATCATATTTACATTAATTAAATTCTCCCGTGGCTATAATTTCCATTGTTTCTAAAAAAACAAACTGTGCAGATGTAGACACTCACTAAATGATTATCCATGAGAATTTTGAAATAGCTGCAATTGTTTTTCTAATTGTTATTAATTTTTAATGTCGTAAATTTAACTTTTCGAGATAATTGCGTTTAAAGTCATCTTTATCCCATATCTCTGATAATTGCTGGACGATTTTAATTATTTTCACACACATACATGCCTCAACTGTACTGAATAAAACTACAACGAAAAAACTAGAATCGACCTTATATACAGCTTATACAATAACAAAATTCTTCCATAACTTACTTTGTATCCTGTTTTGTTGTTTTCTTCTTGTGCTTTTCCCTCACTGCTGGGGTGTCATAACTGTGCCATATCATAGCAGAGGGGTTTTGCACAAAGTAATATATACTCCCACAAACATTATCTTCATTGACACACATTTTTTTCCCACACCGACAATAAGCGAAACTTCTAATCCACTGTAGCATGTTGGAATTGTCTACAACTATATATTTTCTGTTTTCTATTTCTCTCTCATCAATAGTTGGTGTATTGCTTAGTTTTATACTTGACCTGGATGTTGGTGGTGGTGGTGGATGTTGTGAGGTCCCTGGTTGTGGTGGAGAGGGTTGTGGTGGTGATGGCGGAGCGGGTTGTTCTCGTGGTGGTGTTGGTGGCGGCGAGGATGACGCTACACCATCTCTTCTTTCTCTTGCCTTATTAGCTCTTGATTTTTGAAGTTTTACATATCTCTGCTTTCTCAAAGGCATTGCCATTCTTTTTTCAGAAAAAGAACACACACAAAAAAAATCCAAACACGATTGCAAGGCACAAGAAGCACGGTGAAACGTGTAGAATGACAGCGACGGCCTTTACCTCCTCAAGGTCACTGGCTGGCTCCCTCTCAGTCTCTCCCCTATAAACACCCATTGTTGCCAAGTAGCATATAAACATACGTCTGGCAGCTTTGTACTCTCTCTCGATGATATGTAGCTAGCAGAAAGGCTTATACAACACGAATAAAACAAGCGAAAATGAACCAAACTCTGCATACACTAGAGTTTAAAGTCCCTCGGCGCCCTTTACATAGACACGCCCTGCGGCCATTTAAACCATCGAATAACATTTTTTTACGCTTCCTCACTATTCATTTTCTTTCTTAGATATTTATAGTACCTAAATTTGCAAAAAAAAAAAAAAAATATTATTTTTGACCATAACCCAAGATATTTTTAAATTTTTAAATTTGTTTCATATTTGAGTATTTTACTCTTATTAGATGTATTAAGGGATATAATAACCAATTATGAAGATTTATTACTCTATGTCTTCAAAATGGCCATGACTACATATGTAGTCATTGGGCGGATGGCATGGCGGATGTGGCTGTAATCATTTTTGCTATCCGGTGCCCAGTTTTGCTGCTATGCTGGGTGAATTTATTTTGACTGTTTTAACAAATTTAACATTCATAAAGAATACATATCATGTCTTTCAACTGGTTTGTTTGAAGTAATTGCTTTATTGCAACTGAAAAATGTAGAAACAATCAAATGTTGTATTTGTATGTTTATTTTTTCAAGAATATATTATCAATTGTTATATTGTTATATATTCTATGAAATAACACTTGTTTACAAAGAATACATTTCATAAGGAAAAGTAAACAAATTCTTTCTTTCCAGGTTCTGAAGATTCCAAAGAAAATGTACAAACCAAAATATTTCATTATCAAGTTTACTTCGTAAAATGTATCAAAATTTTCATTCATAAACACAACAGTGATTTCCTTACAGACTAGTTCATTTCCAGGCTAGAAATTCCCCAAAGAAAACATTTTAAAAAAATATATCACTCTTAGAACCTCACAATACCTATTTATCATGGTAAATTTGGAAGCAATTGTTGAGATGCATTGATTTATTACATTTACTACACTGGATCCTGCAATTCTTCTTACACACTGTACAACGTCTTACTGGACAGCTCTGTGGGTAGTGTTTTCTGTTGTCTGTCCTAACTTCTATGGGTACAGGAGAGGAGGGTCCAGGTAGTGACTCTGCCCTTGGCCTTGGTTGTGACTGCTTCAGCATTACAGCAACTAAGCTTCGTCTGAATTCTTTTTGGGTCATCTGGGCATTTGTGCATAACTGATACACTCTCCAACTGTAGACCACTGCAATGTTTATTACATTCACAAGCAGTGGCCAGTACCATTTTTTCCCTTTGATTGCTGGCCTGTAGTCCGCAAGTGCTCTGTCCATGAGGTCTACTCCACCCATTCCACTGTTGTACTGTGCAACAACTTTTGGCTGTGAAACCATGATTGTTCCTTTCTTTTTCTCCCACCGTTTGACTTGTGTAATAGGCTCAATTCCAGTGGCATTATTGCAGAAGCTTACTACTGCATTATCATTCCATCTCACTACCTCAACTTCTCCATCTGACCTGTAATCATATGAGCCTCTTGAATTTTTTTTTCATTTCTTGTAGACTCTTCACTGGGCACCCTTTTGTTCGATTTTCTCTAACTGTGCCAGTAGCTCTGTATCCCAAAGATTTCAAATTGGAAATTAGATCAAATGATGTGAAAAAATTGTCAAAAAAAATGTGGTGAGAGGTAGGTTTATCACATACTTCAAGGCAGTCCATAACAACACGTGTGCCAAGAGGAACATCTTTGTTGTGCTTCCCATTCTTTCCTTGATATATAGTAACCTTGTAGGGCATTCCACTAGAGCTAGCAATTACCCAGCATTTGAAGCCAAACCTAATAGGCTTGCCTCTTATGAACTGTTTACATGAATGCCTTCCAAAATAAGGAACCATAGATTCATCAATGCTGAGGTATTCATGAAGAACACCAAACATCAGTAAAGACTGGTTTAGCATTTCATACAGAGGACTGATCTTTGCCATTTTCTCTGAACTAAGGGACTGATTATCAGCAGCATGGATTACATGTTTGATTTGTTGGAAACGATTGCGACTCATAGTTTCTGCAAAAGCTCGACAGGAGAGGTCTGGTGCTTTACTCCAGTAATCTCTCTCACTTGTACGAAGGTTGTACCCAGAAAGTAGCAGTAACCCAAGAAAGTTATACATTTCTTCACAAGATAAGTTAAAATTTGGAATGTTACAATCTCTCTTTGCATACTTGTTTGTTTCACAAACAAGATGAGTGAGCATGTTCTGAAACACTTTTTCAAAAACAGCCCACTCAGATGCTCCAGCAAGGTCAGGACATTTTTCCAATAGTTTTTGTTTGGCACTTTCTTGCTTGTCCTGGAAAATATCTGGCTGAGAATCAATATGGCTGTGCTTCCATTTTGGCAGATCTCTTTTGTTTCTTTTGCTTTTTCTAGAGATATTTTCCACAAGCTCCTCATGATCTTCATAAAAGACACCAACTTCACTAGCAATCTCCTTTGGCATCACATTTTCCTCTAGGTTATCATCATCCAGTTGTTCGATGTCACTGCCATCACCTCCAGGTGGTGGGCCAGTAATAGCAATATCTGTAGCTCCTTCTGTGTCTTCAGCGAATTCTGCAGCATCCCTCAAGAACCGATGAGAAGAAATACTTGTTCCATAAAACGTTTGTCTGTCCATTTTTCTGTCCTGTAAAAACACAACTCAAGATAAATTTCTTGGAAGGGAATTTATCAATATATAACATTATAAAGCTTTATGTTCAATAAAATTTTACAAATAACGACATTCAAACCATTTAGACTTGTATTGGTAAAGAAAAGTATAGTTAGCCTATCAACAATCATGGGTGGAGGACAGGGGTTTTGGGCCAGAAACCTATGCAACCTGCCCAATGACTACATATGTAGTCCTAGAAATTCACACTCACCTTATGAAGAACATATACAAGTAGTTGGTGATCTGCCCGCTGCGTCAGTGATATGTGGTCTTCAGGTTATGACTGAAACAATATTAGCTGCAGGAAGCTCCTACAGCTGTTGCCAGACTGATATAAACAAGAGGGTGTGATACTCCAAAGAAAATGGGTGAAATAAAAGTTTTCTTTTATTAATATAAAATATGGGTAACTAATTAAATATAAAATTTTATATCTCTGCATGTAACAGGAAGGGCAAATATAAGAATAGAACCCATTTGTCAACGTGGAAACATATAACAAAATATTAGAGATTTTTTTAAGTTGCAGACTACAAATGTAGTCATTGGGTTTGCCTGTTTTAACTCTATTACTAACCGTAGTGACAAACCGTCGGGTCCCGTTGACTTGTTCGTGTCGAGTTTGCCAAATATTTTTTAACTTCTTGGTCGCATATTGTGTCAGTTTCCAGGGGCGTGATCTTACTCGGCTGGTCAGGGCTCTCGGGAATGGTTTCGATGTCCTCGACTGTGAATACGGATGCGAAGTTACTGTTAAGGATTCTGGCCATCTGTTTACTGTCCTGAGTTACAGATCCAGTCTCATCTGTCAGGGGATCCATATTGGATTTTACTTACTTTTTCGATCTGATGTATGTGAAGAATATTTTTGAGTTTGTTTTGATGTCACGCGCTATTTGCTTTTCGTAATTGCGTTTACTACTTCGAATAAGGTTGCGACAAGCTCCGAGGCTGGTGTGGTACTGAGTACGGGCTTCGGCCGTGTCATTTTCTTTCATCAGGTTATAATTCCTTTTTTTTAAAGTTTACCGCCCTTTTTATTTATGTGGTCATCCACGGTGGATCCACGGTACCATTTGATCGCCTGGGTTTCGTAGGCACTGTAGCCTTCTCTACCTGCAAAAGCTTATCTTTGAAGTTGTTCCACACGTTGTCGATTGTATTGTCGGTTAGGTGAAGTTGGTCCCAGGTCGCAGGGGGAAGCAGCTCACGGGCTAGGTTGAAATTTGCTTTTTTGTAGTCTGGTATCACTGACGGATTGTCTACGAGTTTGTGACTTATGTTGACATTGAAACGGATTAAGTGGTGATCGCAACCATTAATTTTTTCACCACCTTCACAGTCGCGAATGAGGTCGGGGTCGCTTACTAATACCAGATCCAGCAGATTGTTTTCTCTTGTCGGTTGAGTTACAACTTGAGTGAGGAACGATTCCTCCACCATTTTTATTTGCCTGTTACCCTCTTGATCTCCAGTCATCATTCCCCAGTCAATGTTAGGGCTATTAAAGTCCCCAATTATTATTGCTTCTTTGCTTTGTGTTAAAGAGTGAAGCTCTTTGTACAAGGCAGTGTCGTCGGCTGCCTGCTGTTTTGGAGGTCTGTATACGGTCGCAAGTGCTAGTTTCTTATTATTCGCGGTTATTTCCACATAGACGGAGTCGTAACTCTCTGCGTCCTGTTTGTCTATTTTTATGGCAGGGAGCGTACTTTTTACGTAGCAAATTACTCCTCCTTTCTTGTGCAATCGATTTTTTTGGAAGCTTTCGTACCCGGGAAATGACAGTTCAGATACTAGATGTGCAGAGTTGGCCCAAGTCTGGCACCTAGATAACTGTAATGTTCTAAGTGGCCGTTTGATCAACGACCACAAAACTCAACCAGCTGGCCACGCATCATGGAGTTCCCAAATAGGCGAGTCTCAAACTCATCCTGCATGGGGTCTCAGTAATTATTTCGTTGCCTGCATCGGTTTGGCTCCATTCCTTACAGGTTGGAACCTGCTGTCATCCTGTGAAGCAGGAAGAGAAGCGTTATGTGGGGCAGGCTGGGAGTTGGCCTGTGAGGCAAGCTGGGAGTTAGCCTGTGAGGCAGGCTGTGAGTCAGCCTGTGAGGCAGGCTGTGAGTCAGCCTGTGAGACAGGCTGGGAGTCAGCCTGTGAGGCAGGCTGGGAGTCAGCCTGTGCGGCAGGCTGGGAGTTAGCCTGTGAGGCAGGCTGGGAGTTAGCCTGTGCGGCAGACTGGGATTTAGCCTGAGGTGTCGGGACCCAGAAGAACAAACAGAGGATGACCATAGCACCACAGTTAATTAATAGTGACCCCAATCAGAGGCAAATACCGGGTGGATATATGGAGACAAGAATTGTAAATATGATAGGAGAGGGAAAGAAAGCAATTAGTCAGATATACAAAGCCGTAAACATAAGATAAGACTAGCACTTACAAGGCGGGTTACGGAAAATACCCAGACCTAGATACAGAAAACAGATACCCATTAGGCGTGGTCAGAATGTGTGGATAACCATTCAGATGACTCTAACATGTCACGTGCAGTGTGACGACATGCTATAAGCGAATAACTGAACAGCGAAGTCACTGTGGGAGTGTCTTAAGTGTGAATCACGAATAGCAGCAGAAGTAAGCAATACATCATAATGAGCTAGCCAATGGTTGTTGACAGGAAGTATTGGCTACTGGTTATGTAGAAAATTAAGGCGTGCCAAGAATGTAGTTCCGCCTCAAGCAAAGAAAACATGTGACCTAGAAATCAGTAGTAAGAGCAGACGTGCTACTCACTCAGCTGAGAATGGCTGTTGTGATCTTAATCGTGAGTATAAATTTGAGAATCTAAGGGAAACCGACTGTTTTATCCTGGAAATTATATTGTAGATGTGTAGTAGGATTGTGAGTGGGACAGGATAGTGATTATTTGTTTGCGATGTTAAGCAGATATGGAAACCACTGCGTGTGGTAAGATTTGGTGTTTCCGTGAATTGCAGTAAATTATACTATAGGATGAGTTATTAGGATTTGTGAGGAGAGTACTTAATTATTGTGATGTAAGCAGAGATATACAAACCACTGCTTGTGGAATGATGAGTGTTATTATTATTGGCAACAATTGAGCACATATTATAGTATTATGTTTAAGACATGTCGTTTGGCATATGTTGTATCCATCGCTGAATATGCCAGATCGTCTAAGCACAGAATATTGCGTAAGGCAATTATTTTCATTTAATTTTAAATAAATGTATACTACATTTTTCCCTTGTTTATCCTCGAACACTAGTCTCCAATGACAACCTAAGCCGGATCACGCTACCAGGGATACGGGATGGTGAGATCATTTATGAAGTAATTAATGAGTGATAAAAGAGTTGTTTTAATACAAGTTGATGCAAATCAAATAAAATATAAGGATTAAATACAAGAAAAGAAGGGTCCAAAACTGGCGGCAGCGGTATAGGGATAGGCAGGAGCGTGTGTTTATTACAGTGTTTTCCTTAAATTAACTAGGTTTAATGAGAAAAGGGCTCCTACTCTCACCATGTTTAGTTCGTTTTAGCAGCGGTAGCGATAGCGATGATATAAGTACTTGTTCTTCCGGAGAGTTAGACTCAGAGTCAGACAACATGTCGGACGAAACTGATCGGAAACGGTATACCGGATCCTGAGCAAAGCACTTGTGAAGTCAGTGGCCAAAACAAGTCTACTACAATAGATAAAACAGATCTAGCCTCTAGCAGTTCCCTTAATTCGAGGAACAACTATGGCAAAGTCACAGGATTAAAATATTATTTGGGAGGTCGGAGCAAGGACCCAGACAACCCTACATTTTCCTGTACTGCTAGTGTAAGGCAGTGGATTAAAGATATAGATTCACGGACTGCTGATAACTGGACTGATCAAGGAAGGATACAGTTAGCAAAGCAACACTCATTAGGCCCTGTCTTTCAAATGATTTCCACTACAATTGAGACGGACGGTTATGACTGGAACAAGGTTAAACAGCAACTGTTAGAAATATTTCCTGATGATAAAAGCTATTATGAGAGGAAAGAAGACCTAGCCAAAGCAAGGCGTGATTCTGGGGAAACAATACCTGAATTTTGAGTAAGGCAACATGAGGCAACCTGTTCATTTAAAAAAATGAGGCCAGAAAATAAAATGTCATTACAGGAAGACAAAGTAACTGCTTTTTCGACGGCCCTACCAAAACCCTTTAAATCGTATTTAACTGATGATGACATGAAAGATCCTTCAGCAGTGTACAAAAAGGCCCTAAACTTCGTGAAAAACCATCCACAGCTGAAACTAACATGCAGTGATCTCATGAAAAAGACTTGTCAACCCGTAGCGATGGTGACTGGCCAAAAATCTCAGCACTCTAGGCAAGCTAGGAAGGAGGAGCAAAGACACCCCCCAAATAATTATATAGTATGCTTTCGTTGTGAAAAGGTAGGACACTAAGTCTTGCTGGGTAGAAATTTGCAGAAACTGTGGCATGACTGGGCATTCTACTGCCCATTGCTGGCATTTTCTGAGAGGAAGAGGAGGACAAGGCAGGTACCCACCTCATGGTAACTCCTACAAACAAAAAAAAACAAAAAGCCAACTTTCGGTAGAAATAACAGAAAATGAACGGAAAACGAACAAGGGAGTAACCACATCACTTACAAACAATGAAAATTAGGCTATAATCAACATAACTCAGAGTAATCTTGACAGCCAGATCGCACTAAACTTACAGGTACAAGAACATGATAAAACATATATGCAAAGGTGGCCGCTCTCCTAGATACAGTAGCGTGTGCGAGTTTTATAACTGGTGAATTTATTCAAGAGTTAGAACTCGCAATAAATGAAAGTGAAGCGAAACCCGTAAATATTGTCTCGGAGCAAGGACACCATATTGAAAATGAAGGTAGGAGACAGGTTAACCTTAAATTTGGAAGGAAAAATAGCTTACAAGATCTAATAATAACACACAATGTAGATTTACCGACTCTATTTTGTTGGGTACTGATTTCATGTTGCAACATGAAATTACTCTAAAAACGTTGCAACCACATGAAGAACAAGGGAAATGAGGCTGGAAACTGATGATAGAAGGGGAAACTATACCACTACATCCCATTGAGCCCTCAGTTGAATGTAGATGAAAATGAAAAAAGGTTCACTGAAAGCAAGGCCGTACGCTGCTAATCAGTTGAACCTTTGCAACTGCATGCATCTGTTGCAGGTTACATAACGCTAGTGACGCAACTACAGGCAACTGAAGCTTTATTTGAGCCTTGCGTTAGTGTTCCTCAAGCTAGAGTCTAGTGCTCAGGGATACTTAAGTTGACCCCTTCACCTGACAATGAAAGATCTTATGTCACTGTGCCGTATTTGAATGTTGAAAGTGAAAGTATAGAGATAGATGATAATACAACGTTAGGATTTGTGAACCCTGTCACTCAGGAGCAATACGCTGATCTGCCACAAGTATCTAGTGTACAGACCGTTGACACAGTTAAGACAGACTTGAAGCCCGCAGAGCCTGAAGCAAGGAAGAACAGTCTCTATCAAATTGCTGACGCTAAATTCCCAAGTGAAGAGAGGGAAAAGCAGGTCTTAAAGTCCTTAATAAATAAATATATAACAGTGTTTTCCTCAGAACAAGAACCATTAACAGTAACGCCCTATTTTCTAAGCACCATCAAGCAAAACACAGATGAAGTAGTGTACAGGCGTCCCTATAACATTCTTATCATTTATCATGGCAGAGTAAATGAACAACTGATATCGCTCCAGCAACAGGGTGTGATTCGCCCTTCGCGATCACCCTATAATGACCAACTTACCCCAGTGCCAAAAAAAGGAGGACTACGACTTTGTCTGGACTTCCGGGCAATTAACAAGACACTACGGGACGACCGATACCCTGTTAGCCCTTTTGTTAGCTGTTTTTTTGTGTGTGTTTTTGATTAAGGCGCGAACTGTTATCTCACGTCAGGTCCGGTGTACCGTTGCCTGCTTTCTCCTGTTGATAGAAGTCGTGAGACAACACAATAGCCTTTTAGTTAAGTGATGTGGGTTATGTGTTGGCCGAGCGGAGCCGTTAAGTTCACTTTGAGTTGACTTAATTTACTCTCTCTCTCTCTGGTTGATTAAATGGTTGTATTGCTTTTTAAATGTATTCACAGAATAGTTACAGTATTTTGTGGACGAGTCGTAAGTCGTACGCACACTCCGAGAAGTCCTGTGCTCTCGTCCGCCGCCCGCCCTGATCTGCCCCGGCTTCTCCCGGGACAGGAGCGGCCAGCGGCACCATGCTTGCTGAATCAGCACCGTTCCCACGGCAAGGATCACCTCCTAAGCACAACGTAGCGTCTGTGGGTAACGTCCTGGCGCCGCTGGGCCATACATTCAGACATTCACATGTATGTTATAATATACACATTACATCGCTCGGTCACGGAAAAAGTCGCGACCTCGCGGCTCATCCGACCCTTAAAATCAGTGTACCTACCCATGTTACAGTCGCACAATGTGTACTAGTTAAACGAGGGCCTATTATGGTTGCATGTAAAAAAAAATATATACAAGTCAGAGCCCGCCTAACGATACAACATCGGGAAATGCCAATGCCAATAAAAATAATCATGGAAGTAACAATAAATGGGCAAAGTACATACAGGGCGAGGTAAACAGGAAGCTCAGCACTATTCCGAGAAAACAAAATAATAGCTCGAGTAGTCATTTACAAGATACATCCTCGAAAAATAAATTGACTAAATTGTCATTAGGATACATGGTAACGGAGCTATTTGGAATAGTAATAAGAAAAGGAAAAAAATCCTTGAAGAAGATTTGAGACAAACTGAGTCTTCGAGTCACAATGCGTACGAACTTAGCGCGGTGGGGCAACTCTTGCCTGAAGATGGTTATACAAAGTCAGAGCCCGCTTAACAAGTCAGAACAGGGGGATGACAATGATGATAAAAAGAACCACCGGCAAGATCAGTGATGGGTAATGTACATATGGGGCAAGGTAAACCGATAGAGAGTCATGGACAGCTGACTCCAATTCCGAGAAATTTGAAAAGGTTAGCTCGGAAAGGCTATTTGTTACATGCTTCATCCTAGAAAAGGTGATATTCACTAAACTGTCAATTGGATAGATTGGGATGGCATTTGTGGCCGCAAATCCATGATGGAGCTTCTCTGGAAAGGTCGTCAAATTGACAGAACGTAGGGAACAAGCCACCCGTACCGCCAGGTGACCTGCAACCTCTCTATAAGTTGAACCTTCAGGACAGACCACTGTCACAAACACTGGTAGTATGAAAAGGAAGTAGTGAAATCCGGAGAACCTCCTGTGGAAAAGCGAATTAGGGACGACGTGACGATAGAGACAACTCTCTTGAGCTTTAGAAGCATCTGACTGGGTTAGCACCACTAACTCCTGATACTCCGTTTTTCAGGTCCACAGCACTATAAAAGAAAATCCTGTCACCAAGTTGTGAAATCACCGTTGTAACAAATCTCACTGAAATATATAAATCCAGCATAAATAGTTAAAGTAATTCCAGCATTAATAAACATCAAATTCAAAAGACAAATTTCCACCTATCCTCCGACCGGAACGAACGTGGATGACTGACATCAGTGATGTCAAAAATAATTCCCGTAACGGTTAACAGTGGTATGTCAAGGAAAAGGTAAGTAAGTAAGACTTGTCTGCGTACTTCCAAAGCTGAAAGGTATTCACATGCTGGATACAATAAAAGTTAGGGACAGCATCTGCCCAAGTGTAGTTAAGTCTGTCTTTGCAGAGAAAAATGTCTGTTTCAAGCAGAAGCACAATATATATTAAATTAATTAAATATATATTAAATATATTATTAAATAATATTATTATACTAAGGAGACTGACTGCCCTGCATCAACTCAGCAATAAAAAGAAAATAATGAGTAAGAGTGAAAAGTATTACTCAAGCACTCCTCTCTCGCATGAAAAAGATGCAGGCAAAAGCTCAGGAACCAAATAAATTAGTAATTGCGAGGACGCAGGTTATAGTCGTGTGTTGGAAAGATAGACAAAGCATCGTCAGGCTGAGGCAAAAAGGCGGTTCTCGTTGGTTCAACTAAAGTTGAATCGATGACCTCAGGCTGGGCGTCTGTCTTTTTGAGGCGATCACTATGCACAATTTCATATGAATTAAAAATGAGATCATAAAGCTCAAATGTGTGACCACCTAGTTGCCTAACTATCTGGCGTGGGCCCACGAATTTAGGGGACAACTTCGAATGTCTCTCTGGGACTCGAATCATAACAAAGTCACCCACTTTCAAGGAAACAGGGGCGGCACGCTTGTGTTGCTACAAGCACATAGCCTCAGATGTAGCCTGTAGTCTCTTTCTGACTTCTCTATGAATATCTGTGAAAACCTTGAGTTGAACCTTAGAATAATCATCTACATTATATACAGGTGAATGAGAACTTCCAAGCAGGTCATACGGGAGTCTCTTCTCAACCCCAAAAATTATGTAGTGGGGAGATTGTCCCGTTGACTCACAAACACTGCTGTTTATGCTTGCTGCAACATATGGTAGCCAGTCCTCCCATGTATGCTGAAGTCCGCTAACGACCGGGCGCAAGACATCTAAAATCTTCCTATTCGCGCGCTCAACAAGGCCGTTGCTGGCTGGGTGATAACTGACTGTAAAAGATTGTGTAATGGCAAACTGTTTGCATATTTCTGCTAAAAGTTGATTTCGAAACTCGGTTCCATTATCACTTAACAACACTCTAGGTGTAGAATACGGACAAACGAGATGAGTTATCAGGGCATGAGCAATGGACTTAGCAGATTTATCTTGCACTGGGGCTAAAACAACGTACCGAGACAAGTGATCTACACAAACTAAGAGGTACCTAGAGCCCTGGTGGCTGGCGGGAAGCTGTAGCAAGTCAATAGAAACTACATCCCAAGGCCGGGCAGGGGGCGGGTATTCTAGGATCGGCGCAGGCTTAGGCACCGTCCCTTTATGTTGGGCACACTTGACACACTTAGCCACATACGCGTCAATATCTACACGCATAGTTGGCCAAAAATAGACCGCTCGGGCCGCTGTTAGTGTGCGCTCCCTCCCCGGGTGACCAGCAATGATCGCGTCATGAACAAGTTCAGCACCGCCGGTACATAACACTCCGGTACCACAAACTCCAGACTTCTTTTTGCGGGGCCAGTAGCGGCACAGGACACCGTCCTGTGACAAGAAAAATTGTGAAAAAGACACAGGTAGTGGCGGGAGACTTATTTCGTCACCCGACTCCAGAGCGTATATTACCTTACCCCAAACGTCATGGCGACGCTGGGCTGCTGCTAAATCCTTAAGACTGAAATTTTGAATTTCAGTAAGCGCTTCTGCCACTGAGCCAACAGGTACGTTCCTAGACAGTGAATCCGCGACGACATTCGCGCGGCCAGGTAAATACTTAAAGGTTGGCCCAAACTCCTGGATAGTCAGGTACCACCGGGCGAGGCGACCGGTGAGGTTCCTACCTTTAAAAAGCTCGGTGACTGGCGCGTGGTCCGTAAAGACAGTGATAAGATAGCCAAGGATAATATCCCTAAAATGTTTAAGAGCCCAAACAACCGCTAGGGTTTCCTGGTGGGTCACTGAATAGTTCGACTCGGCCATGTTTAAAGTACGACTTGCGTACGCAATAGCGCGATTTTTACCGCGAGCGTCCGGTTGCATCAAAACAGCACCAAGACCCAGGGCTGAGGCATCTGTAAAAAGTGTAAAAGGGACGTTGTAGTCCGGGAATGCCAAGGCTGGAGCGTTGATAAACGCTGACTTCAAATCTGTAAAACTCTTGTGTTGTAGGGCATTCCAATGAAAAGGGACCTCTTTCTTTAAGAGTTGCGTTAGAGGCGAAGCAATTTTGGCAAAACCTTGTATGAAAGGCCTATAGTAGCCGGACAACCCAAGGAAAGACCGAACGTTTTCGACGGTTTGGGGTTGCGAAAAATTCTTTATGGCCGATATTTTATCGTCCATCGTGTGGATACCATCTCCATCAACAGTGTGGCCTAAAAAAGGTGATTTTCGCCTTTAAAAATTCACATTTAGTCAGCTTGGCCTTAAGGCTAGCGCCTCTGAGTTTAAGCAGAACCGCTTCTAGTTTAGCTAGGTGACTGGCGCCATCCCTGCTGCAGATGATTAAATCATCTAAATATGCATAGACTTCTTTGCCTATCATGTCTGAGAACAATGTGTTGATCATCCTCTGAAAAGTAATGGGTGCGGTTTTGAGGCCGAATGGCATCCTTAACCATTCAAAATGACCGCTAGGGGTACTGAAGGCTGTAATCTCTCTGGATTCAGCTGCCATCGGCACCTGCCAGTACCCACTTAAAAGGTCAAGACTACTGAAAATAGTATTCCCTTGCCCCAGGGACATTAACAAGTCACCTAAAACAGGCAGAGGGTACCTATCATCCTCAGTCACCTCATTTACTTTCCTAAAATCGATGACAGGCCTGAAACTCCCGTCCTTTTTAGGGACTAGAAACAAGGGCGAGTTCCACGGAGATCGGGAATGCTGAATAACACCCTGGTCCAACATATCTTTAACCTGTTCATCTACAACCTGCCTTTGACTGTGTGGGAGTCTGTACGCAGGAATGTACACCGGTTTGGTGTCGGGTTTAACCCTAATGTTGTGTTCTGTCGTAGCAGTCGCACTTAAAGGTTCACCGGGCAGGGCAATGACATCACGATACTGATGTAAAAGCTTCAGAAGCGGGCCCTTAAGCTCGGGATAATCGACCACTTTGACTAAAGAATCGACAGATGAGGCCTGACAAGATGTGTCGCCGGCGGCGGGTTAACCCACTGCGCCGATACAAGGCCGCTTTAACTCTAAAGGGTCTGGGGACACCTGTCCGTCGAACGCTAAAGCGCGACCCAAAATTACTCCATTTCTGAGTTTCACTGGACCGCCAGTGGCATTAACCACTAAAGCTACGGTCCTACCTCCCTCGCGCACCGTGTTAAGGGTGGACTCTATCGCTAGCGTGTTGACACGACTAGGCCCTTCTAGGCAGATGTCACAACCTACGGTGGCGTTAGGGACTGACACAGGGATGTACATTGCGGTTCGTTGAGGGATTTCGTGATTCCCCACGACTATCGCATTGACATTTTTCCATCCCCTGCAAACGTCAGCTGGTGTTGGTGGTTGACCATGAAGTGAGGTGGTGCCCGCGCCATGCACCGGCACCGTGGAAAGAATCGGCACGGTATGCACTACCGACTCAGGAGAAACACTTTCCCGACCCTTGCTGGGTATTTCTCTTCTTTCCCAGGGAGAAGCGAGGCGCACAGGTTGATCCATGGCCCTGAAACACCTCCCTTGAAACCTTACTGTATTACTATCTGGAAGTATTACCATGCGGTTAGACCTCAGTGACGACAACCCAAGAAGACTGTCAGACGGCAGGGAAAAGTTTGACGTCACGTAAAAATCCAAACGCATGACAGGGGTGTTTCGTCCCAAACTCACTGGCAAACTCACCAACCCAAGGATGTTAAGCCTGTCGGCGGTGACACCGCAAAGGCTCAGGTCCGAGGGTCGTAGCTGGTAGCCTCCCGCGACGCGCGTTTCAAAGCTAAGTATGTCCTTTCAGACAACACATTAACCGCCGCGCCGGTGTCGACCGCAAATGACGCTTGTAGCGGACCCAGCTTGACTTCAAGCGCCATAATTTCAGGCTGACTGCACGCGGCCACAACAGATTCATACAAGCTACTATTGTCAGCCTGCACTGCAGTCTCGATTTCCTCCTCCCCCCGGGTTGCTACCCTGGGTCGGTTTTGGGGGGGCGCTCGGCTTCCCCCGACCCCTTCACGAACTTTCCTGCTCGCTCTTTCTTTAACTGGAGCACAGAGAAACACTCCTCTGTGGTGTGTCTACCAGCACCGTGGACAAAATAGAACTTGCCAGTGTGGTAGCCCTCGGCTCGACTTTTTGAAGCGGCCGGGGTCTTCTGAGAAGCAGATTTGCCTGACATCGGCGAGCCTCCTTTCTCCCTAGTAGCCTTGAGATCCCGCTGACGTTTTAGACAATAGTCAACCGTATGACCGTCGCGCTGACAGTACGAACAGTGGCGCTTAGGCTTTTCGGTGATGGCCGCCACCACTGATGAGGACGCGCTAACATTAGCGGCCTTCTGGTCGACAGAAGCTACAGCGGGGACTGGCGCTCCGTCTTTCTCCTCCATCTTAGTTTTTATTTTAAGCATGAAGTCGTGCAACTTGTCAGCTGGGCCGTAGGCTAGGGATAAAGAACCTTTTCGAAACTGGCCCTTGATGACAGCCATGTATACAAAAAATTCAAAAAAATTGAGAACATTGGATAGAGACATATTCTCTCCCTCAGTCCAGCCACCAGCTTTCAGATAGACGCCCATATCAGTAGACAACCGATAGGCGTCTACTTGTCCGGCTAAAAGCTCTTTACTCTCCACAGCTGAAATCAATTTGGTCACAGCTACATTAACACCTTTGGCGAGGCTGTGCCTAACATCTTCCCCAAAAGACTCCAAAAAATGTGACCGAAGCTGAGCATAATCTTTGGTTTGTTGCGGTTCCATGAACACGCTGGTGTACATAAGAGCTGATGCTTCTGTTCCCGGCTTTAATCTAGACCTAATGAAGGAAATTTTATCACCCGGTTCTGACACAAATGAGTTGTTCATAACATCCTCGCATTGCAGGATGAAGTCTCTCGCACTGTAATCCGGTTCATTGCCTGCGAAAACTCTGACTGATGCCGTAGTCGGCAGAAGTTTAATAGTGTTAGTAGCCATTGTGAATTCTTGGTTAGTCAAGATATTACCTTTGTTATCATGCGGGAGAGAAGAAGGAGGAGGAGGAGGAGGAACTCTGTCATGAGATGACCCGCTCCTTAGAACACGGGAATTGTCATCCTCGGCATCCTGCATCAACTTCTGGAACTCCTTGGCCAAAATTTATATCTCTTTATCAGACTGACCTGCCATTTAAAAAAAAGGCATTAGGAAAATATGGCTTCATGAGGAAAAATATGGGAAAAGGAAAAAGTATCACCGCTAAGTGTGTGCTCACTCGCCTCAGATGCTTCCAAAACGCATTAAAAAGAGGGAAAAGAATAATGAGTGAATACTTAGCATGATGAAAACTTCCCCACTGTGCAATAAAACACACAAAAGAAAGGAGAAAAGAAAATGAATGATTATATATAAAATGCAAACAATGTTCACAATTCAGGAAACATATTAAACATCCCTCTACACCTGAATAAAATTCAACAGCCTAAGGGAAACTAGATACGGCTCCACACGGAGACAAACAAAGCACGTAAAAAAAAATCACCTGAAATGTCATCAACAAGTGGTGTATTAATATAATTAGTGGTGTGTCAGCTACATGCGTGTGAATACCATAAAAAAGTGTGAAGATTGTGCCCGTGGCACTCCTTCGTCCTCGGTTGGCTCCCCCCCTTCCTTGGCTGGCTGTCCCCGCGTCCTTGGAGCGGCCAGAGAGACCGCCGGCAGTGCCCGGCAGCGGCTGGCAGCGGTGAGGAAGGGGCGGAGGAGCGACCACGCTCCACCAAGATCTCTACCAAGGCGAAGGTAAGCGCCCACCCACGAATGACTGTGTCGTAGGCAGACAAGTGGGCGTCCCAGAATTGGGAAGCAGGATCCCGACAGTGGGCGATGTGGGCGCGGGGGGCGCGTGGGGGGGGGGCGCGGGTGGTGTGGCGGGGCGGGGCGCGCGGGGCGGGGCGCGCGGGGTGGTGTGGTGGAGTGTGCTGACTCGACTCGGACGGGCCAAGGGGGAATGGCGTTGCTTGTGTCAGCTTCCCTGCACACTTTCCTGTCTGCCCCTTCACGACACTTGCCACCGTTAAGTGTGTTAAGAGAGAGAGAGATAACACACATAGAACACTTCGGAGAAGGTCCGGAAGCCGCTGTTCACCACTTTTGTTAGCCTTTTTGTTAGCTGTTTGTTTGTGTGTGTTTTTGATTAAGGCGCGAGGTGTTATCTCACGTCAGGTCCGGTGTACCGTTGCCTGCTTTCTCCAGTTGATAGAAGTCGTGAGACAACACAATAGCCTTTTAGTTAGGTGTTGTGGGTTATGTGTTGGCCGAGCGAAGCCGTTAAGTTCACTTTGAGTTCACTTAATTTACTCTCTCTCTCTCTCTCTGGTTAATTAAATGGTTGTATTGCTTTTTAAATATATTCACAGAAAATAGTTACAGTATTTTGTGGACGAGTCGTAAGTCGTACGCACACTCCGAGAAGTCCTGTGCTCTCGTCCGCCGCCCGCCCTGATCTGCCCCGGCTTCTCCCGGGACAGGAGCGGCCAGCGGCACCATGCTTGCTGAATCAGCACCGTTCCCACTGCAAGGATCACCTCCTAAGCACAACGTAGCGTCTGTGAGTAACGTCCTGGCGCCGCTGGGCCATACATTCACACATTCACATGTATGTTATAATATACACATCACAACCCACTCCCTAATATAACTATCATACTCAGTCAATTGGGAGATAGTAAGCTTTTTTCATGCCTAGACTTGAAAACAGGGTTACCATCAAATCCCCCTAGATGAAATTAGCAGAAAGAAGACTCTCATGAGTGAGTATGATTTCACAATCAATCATTTGCCTGGCAAGGAAAATATAGTTGCAGATTTTTTATCAAGGATGAAAGCTCAACAGAACACTGAGATTGAATTAGAAGATCCGCGCGATAATGTTTGTGGATGGGGAACAACAAATATCGTGGAACACGTGGATAAGGAGGGGCAAGGTATTGCACTAGTGCAGAAAAAGAAAAAGGCGCCAAATGATATGGAATCAAAATGTATTAAATGTATGGACATGAATTGTGAGTGTATTGTCCATACATTTGACTGAAGTATTCAGGATATTAGTGAGCTGCAAGATATATATGTTGCCAGCATATAGAATGATAAAAAAATATGTCACATGAATGAGATTGAGCAGAGACTCAGAGATAAAAGGCATAATGTGAAGATGCCCCTGTGAGAGTTGCAGGTGGAACATGATGTGTTATATCGTATTATATTGAATCCGTACGGAGAAGCCACTAACGTGGTGGTTCTCCCCCCCCCAAATATTTCCAAAAAGCGATAACTCTGGCTCATTCGTCGCCAACTGCAGGGCACGGAGGAACCAAAGTTACGTTATCTCGGTGTAGAAAGTTTGCTTTCTGGCCTGGAATGAAACGGGATTTAGAAAATTATGTAAGGAAGTGCGTCATGGTAGTCGTTTTTAAAGTGAGTTGGGAACTTGCACCCTGCTCCTTCGCGGCATTATCCGGACGTCACCGCTCCTTTTGAGAGAATACACATGGACCTTGTGGGTCCCATGGATGTATCGGACAATGGGGTTCGATACTTAATGCCCATAGCTGATGTTTTTAAAAGGTATTTGATTACAGTACCCTTACGGAGTAAGGAAGCCCGCAAAATGGCAAGGCCGTTGTACGTGGATGTTGTTTATGTACACGGTGTTCCTCAGACAGTTGTTACAGATCAAGGTTCAGAGTTCGTTAATTCCGTGATGCAGGAAATAAATGTGAAGCTACCTATGCGACACGCGAAAATAACGGCTTACCATATAGGTGGAAATGTAATAATAAAGCGCGCAAATTATACCGTTGTTAACATTTTGAGGACAATGGTTCTAGGAAATGTGTCCGTTTGGGATATAATGTTGCTTACTTGCAGCCACCCTGGCCTATAATGCTTCGAATCATCGCACTATAAAGGAGTCCCCTTTTTAGAGAGAGAGAGAGAGAGAGAGAGAGAGAGAGAGAGAGAGAGAGAGAGAGAGAGAGAGGGTTTTATTTAAAATCCTCGTAAGCCGTACACTATGCTAGAAGAAAAAATCAGCAGCCCTGGTATGATTTTGACTCCTATAAAGAGGAAATGGCTGCAATTGCAAGGAAAGTTTACATTGAAGATGATAAAGAAGAAATGGAAAAGTACTACAACCCTACGAAACTCAAAACTATCAGCGTTGGCGACAGAGTGTTCTTCAAACATACACCAAAAAAAAAAAAAAAGAAGTTGCAACCTATTTTTGATGGACCCTACAGGGTAACAGAGAAGATCAGTGACGCATTGGTAAAAATTAGGAACCTCCGGACTAGTCAGATTTCAACGGTCCACACAGATAGAGTAAAAGTCCTTCATGAAGACTGCATCGCTGTGCAGCAACAATGACCAACGGTTAGGCGAGCATACCCTTTAAATCAGAAAACAGACACTGAAATATTTTCTGCGTTGCCCTGGTACTGAGACTAATTCTACCGAAAATGATAACTCGTAGCGGAGAAGTGACTGCTACTCATGACATATTAAATAATGTTCGTTCTACAACAGCAGTAAACAGCTGATTCACAGGCCCTACCTTCTCAGGTTACTCCTCAATCTTACAGAGCCACGTCGGCATGATAAATCCTTCGCTCTTCGACGGTACAGGAGTTGCCTAATGTAGTGTCAAAGCCAATACGATATAAAACTGGAATAATCTATAAGGATGAAAGTGCAATAATTAAGCGTAAATATGACGAAGTAAACCACAGATTTATTTGGTTCTTTCGATGGACGACTCAATAACACAACAGGAGTCCCCAACACGTGCTGGCCTAAGTTTCACACCAACATTCTCTCTCTCTCTCTCTCTCTCTCTCTCTCTCTCTCTCTCTCTCTCTCTCTCTCTCTCTCTATATATATATATATATATATAGTTCTCACAGACAGAGACTATAGTACCGTTTATCCTCACATAAGATGTTTAGCTGCATTATATAAAGCACGGAATTTAACTGCTTCTTTAGCTTGACATGTTATTCAAATGTCACCTGAGTACCCAGCTGTAATAGCAATAAAAGACACTCTCTAATTTTGAAAATGAATTAAGTTCATTGTTGCATCATCTAATATTTTTTTTAGGCTATGTGATGACTACTAATCAAAACAAGCTGCATGCTTCTATGAATTATAATAAAAAAAAAAAACGAAAAATTATTATTTTTAAGGGTCATTGTCTAATAACCTATTTGGTACTGCGACCCAGGCTCAAGTTGACGCAATTCATGGAAAAAAAATAGAGTACTAAAGTCATTAACTGAGAATGGTTTCATTTAGGTATATGTTTATTATGAAAAACTCAACATCGTTAAGTAATATGCATGCCTTGCAATCTGCCTTTAACAGGCTATATTCAGCTGTAGATGTATTGAACCAAGTTGTGCGCCAGTTTTCTATAGACTTTGGCATTAGGAAGAGAAAAAAAGCTCCTACAAGCATTGTTGAATTTTGACTTAGCATTGAGACACATACGTCCAAGTATACAAGGTTTAAAGTTGAGTCTGCAGGCCCCCCTGCAAACATACATAACTCCAACCATTATGTGAGACAAACAGTTGTTAAGTACATTAAAGGAAGCCTAGGTTCAGCCTCCAGATATATTGTGCCTTGCAGTTCCTGATTTTTTAGCTTTATATAGGGATGTAATAACTGTGTCCTCCAGGACAACGGCTTTGCACGATTCTCGTAATTACTATGTCACCAAACCTTTACGAGGAGATCGCCTGACACCTTTGATGTCTTTCAAATCGACTCCCTTCCATTCTCTGTGCAGAATGGCACTTGCTTTCTTATGTATAGTGTTGATTCAAGATATATTGCCTTCAGTGAGAATAGGAAACTATATTTTCTGCTTTCTAGTATAGAACACTGTAACAAGAATAACCATATAACGCAGCCTCTTGTGAATCGGCTGCTTTCTTGAATCATGAGTCAGTCATCAACCTCTGCCACACAATAGTCTTGAAAATATTTCCCCCTATGTTTATAAAAGGTCCTGGCTACTGGACCTATTCACTTGCCTCCCCCATCACTCTGACACTCACATAACCTACCAATCCTGTAAAAAAACATACTGTTAGCCTCCCGGGTGGTGGGATATTGACGCATCGGCAAGGTTGCAGCGCCCACAGCCCATCCCTGACACTTCCTGGACAAGAAGCAGTTGTGGAGGAGCCCCCCATCAAGGTCTCTCTCGCTCCTCTCCCTCTCCACCTCCCTCCTCCCCTAAAGGTTCTTACAGGCCATCTTAACTGGTCTGTTTTGCCTGACTTTCCATCTCTTCGCAGAGCTGACTCCATCCCCCTACAGGTGCTAACAGCTGGCTTGCAGCCCCTATATTATGTGGTCGAGCCGGATCAGCCCTTTCAACCCGAAATCCATTGGTGGATTGTCTTCGCCATTGTCGTGATCCTGGTTCTTCTGATAGTGACGTCTGCCGTGGGGTATTTCTATGTCCTGCGCTACGCACGACGCCGCCTACTTACAGATTCGAGCCAACTGCAAACATTGAAAGGCGTATCTTCTCAACCAACACCTGTGAGATCTCACGGCGAGATCTTCCGGAAGGGAAGTATGTCAGGACCCAGAAAACGCGCAAACAGAGGTCAGACCATGACAGTCTAGCAACAAACTTCTAGAAATATCCATGTTTTTATATATATATATATATATATATATATATATATATATATATATATATATATATATATATATATATATATATATATATATATATATATATATATATATATATATATATATATATATATATATATATATATATATATATATATTCAAAGTGCTCGGAATGAGACCGAAAAATATGTAATGGGTGTTTATCTGTTAAAGCTAATACATGAAAACTGACTTACCAGCTCCATTCCGATGATCTCGAAATTTCTACAGTTTTGTTTACACACTTTTCAACGGGAATACGTTTCAACGCATTTTCTCAAAACGAATTCCTATTGTACTATGTCTAACTTCCCCAAAAGTCGTAGAATGAGGTCAAAATCATTTAAATCAAAGAAAATAATGTCAAGAATATATTTTATTCCATAAATTTAAAGTTAACAAATTGTGAGCGGTGCGTTCTAGCGACTCACGGTGTTGTTGATTTACTGCGCTATGGCCGACAACTAGAAGAAGAAGAAAAAGAAGACTTCTGACGGTCATTATACTGACGGTCATAAATTATGTTAGCTATGACGGTTAGTTATGGTCGACCATAAGCACTATGCAGAATACGGGCCTTGCTGGGCCCGTATTCTACATACCGTCATAACTTCTTCTGACGGTCATAGCGGAACAAAATGGCGCATTTCAGACATAACTCCGTTAGAAACTCTTATGGTCGACCATAAACTCTTATGGACGACCATAAAATTGCGCGGGACGCTGAGGTCGGGTTCACCCTGCCATAACTCTGCTTATGACCGTCAGAAGCGCGTCAACATGGCAGCCCAACGTCAACACGCTCACCAGCCTTTCCGAAGAAGGGACGTACTGAACGAGCTCAGCGATGCTGAGCTTATCAGGAGATACAGACTTGACAAGGAAGGTATTTTGTACGTCACTAATCTTGTGAGGGAAGCCTTATCAAGTGAAACCAAGAGGAGATGCCCACTCACCCCGGAGATGAAGGTGATCATCACACTGCGGTATCTTGCCACGGGAAAAATGCAAATGTGCAGCAGCGACGACCTCGGCCCATCACAACCCAGCATCAGCAGACCCATCACCCAGACCATTGACGCCCTTGCAAACGTCAGTATTATCAAGCAGTTCATCAGCTTTCCCACCACCCAAGACGTTACTGAGGACAACAAGGCAGACTTCCTCAACATTGCAAATTTTCCCGGGGTTATTGGTGTCGTTGATGGGACACACGTAAGGATTGTGGCACCAAAGGAGGAGGAAGACGTGTTTGTCAACCGCAAGGGCTATCACAGTATTAATGTGCAGGTCATACTCGATGCCAACTATCGAATAATGGATATCCTAGCGAAGTGGCATGGCTCAGTGCATGATGCACGCATTTTGAATGGCTGTGGAGTGGCAGAATTGTTCCAGAGAGGGCATGTGCCACCAGGTAGTCACTTGTTGGGAGACAGTGGCTATCCCAGCAAGCCATGACTCCTGACACCTTACCTGCGACCTCTGCCTAGACCTCAGTCACGCTATAATAGGTGAGTAGATAGTCTTTATTTTTCTTTTGGGTATCAGTATAGTTTCTTACAATAAACATGTTGAACGTGAGATCCGCAAAAAAAATTGTAGAGTTGACATGCCACGCACTACCAGGTGCAATTAGCAAACTGAATCAATCACAACATTTACCTATTATATACAGAGTTCGGATAATAGGTTAGGCTAAGTTTAGACTGATCGAAAAATACTAATTATTTGGGTTAATTTTAGAATAATAAAAAAAAATGAAAATAGTGAATTAATTGGGTTAATTTTAGAATAATAAAAAAAATGAAAATAGTAAATTAATTGGGTTAATTTTAGAAAAAAAAATTGAAAATAGCAAATACAACAGGAAAAAACTCAACCTAACCTAGATTAACTGGCAACAAAAAAATACACATATTAGATCAGCTTAAATAATAATTAATGACGTTAATAATAAGTACATCAGATTTAAAGAAAATAATACACCTTTTCACCTTCAAATTTAAGGAAAAAGATCTTTAAATAAAAAAAAAATGGCTGAAATTTAAAGAGTTGATTTTCCTAGTAAAAAAGTTGACCTTCAAATTTTAAAAAGTTAACTTTAAATTAAAATACTTGACTTTCAAATTACAAAAGTTGACTCAAATAAAAAAATAAAAAAATCAATTTAAAAAATGTAATTAACCCGGTAGCAGCGACGGAACAAATTTGTGGCTTTACTGTATACCAGCGACGGGTCAAATTTGTGCCATGATATAAACCCCTCAAAACAGATGATACCTTATCTGATCACAAATGCTTTGATATATATTATGAAATGATTTGTGTGAGGGGTGATTTTTTCTTATTTTTTTCGCTTGGAGGGACCATTAACCCGTGGGCTTCGGCTATGGGAAAGCCGAGAAGTGGCCGAGAAATAACAAAATTACTCTGCATTTTGAGACTAGGAAAAGAGCATGGAATGTACACCAGAGTACTCCTCTTATAACCATAAAGCCATTAAAAATATTTACTTTTACTCAAACTCCGTTCTTTTTGGGTGGTGTTTGTTACAAAATAGTCTCGTGACGCGTGGCATCTAGCCGAGAGTCGCTTGTTGTGTATTATAGAGAATTTGACAAGTGATTATTGTATGGATAGCTAATTCAGTATGCCATGACCTTACATCACCACCTACGACAAAAAAGCCTACCTCAAGATCACTCACCCACCACATTGACCTAGGCCATTCATGGTGGGTTGCGCTATTCCACCACCGCCTACGATTAGCTAGAATTAGGCGTTTTATGGCGAGCCCTTTTTAGGGTCCACCGTACCACAGCCACGACTCGTCAGAGCCCTAAAAAGGGCCTGTCGACGTTCTCAGGTTAAGAAACATGATCCCCGCTGCTACCGGGTTAAACTGAAAAAATTGTCAAGAACAGTCAAATTTAGTCAAGCAAAGTCAAATTTAGTCATGCTAGGTATGGCAAGTAGTGAATTTACCCATAGTTAATGGAACATAAGTACTTAACATTGACTGCCATTATCATTTGTATTTTCTTTTAGGGCCCGCAAACGGACACGGAGTGTTATGGAACGGGGAATAGGACAGCTCAAGCGCCGCTTTCATGTCCTACACAGCGAGGTCCGAGTAACTCCCCCGGTGAAGGTGTGCAAGCTGATTCATGTATGCGGCATGCTCCACAACATCTGCAAGGACAGGAATATTCCCATTCCTCTCGATGCAGCTCAACCTACCCCTGAAGAAGCAGATCTTGCCGTGGCACAACCTGAAGGTGTGCAAGTTGTGCCGCCACTTCCAGCTGGTCAGCGGAATGAAGGTCGCCTGTATCGAGATGAATTCTGCAACTTGCATTTTCAGTAAGTTGGATATTTTATACATATATGTTTTTGGAATATAATATGGGAAACACTCATTTCTTAAGAATCTGCATTATTCCGTATCATTATTATTATGAAACTACCTACTAATTAATTTGTTTTTCGTTCTAGCAATGAAGACTGAAACCTGTTCCTCAGCACGACTGGCCAAGTACATGCAAATGTACTGTTCTACTTGCATTAATAAAGTAATCAATCTATCAATCCATTATAACCCATATTCCTTTTGTAAACATTTGCAAATTAACATTCCCCTCTTTGTTGTCAATACTCTACAAACACTTATAGTACTCCTTCCATCTTCTTATACCTTCAACACTTACGATTACATTCCTATTCACACCTTTTACATTCATAGTTCATACACACCTCATTATCTTATCATGCTCCCTTCACTTCCTTCAAGAACATCTCCCTATTATTCTGAAAGTCATTTCTCACCTTCCTCCCTAGCTCTTCACACATTGCCTTTTTATTATCTATTAGTGTTGTTTTTTTTTTGCATCTTTTTTACACATCCATTTTAATCTATTTTTCCTGTGCATTTGTACACTGTATCATTCCCGCATATGCATAATAATTATGCATATGCATTATGCATAATAATTATTAAACTAGTACAACTAAGGTTTCACAATCATAGAACTACGTGCATCCTCTTCTACTTTTATTAGGTATATTATTTGTTTTTCCTTTCCCTTTTAATTTGCAACTTGAACAAAATTTGTTTAAGCCACATGGCTTCTGCTTTTTCTTTGGCAGCTGCCTCTTGTGCCCTTACAGCTGCCTCCTGCGCCCTCGCAGCTGCCTCCTGCGCCCTCGCAGCTGCCTCCTGCACCCTTGCAGCTCCTGCGAAGGCCCAAGCACAAGCAGCCACCTCCTCTGCGGCTGCCTTCATGGCCCGTGCAGCCTCCTCCCCAGCCTGTGCAGCTGCTGCTGTAGTTCTTGAAGCTACAGCCTCCTCCTCAGCAGCTGCCACTTTTGCTTGAGCAGCTGCTGCATCCCCCTCAGCTGGCACCTTCCCCCGGGCACCCCCCTCCTCAGTCTGTGGCTGCAGGGTGGGCTCAGGCACAATTATTACAGTTGGTGCCTCAACACCTCCCTGCCCTACGAAGAGCTGGCTCACTGGCTCTGCTGCGTCTTCACTGCAAGTAATGTAAAAGTCATGGAATGGGTGTACAAATGAGCAGTTATAAACTAATGCAGATCTGCCATAGGGTATCTTTTTCCTTTCATATACTAGGGAGTAAATATGGCATAATGTTATGGAAATGGAATTCATACTTCATACTAAATTAACGACAATCAATAAGGTCTAGAAGAGTTGCATATCTTTGAGGGGATTGATATTAAGAGGAGAATTCAATGAGTTATCGGCCTAACAAAGAAGGAGTGGGGACAGGAGCCCGCCAATGCTGTAACATGTTGGTATAGGTTCCAACAAGTAATGCATGGGCTGGTATCCTTTCAGCATTTTCTATTGAGTTACACGGTGACTTTTCACAAGTGATTCACCCACCATTCTTCAGGGACGGAATTTCATAATTGAAGACGAGATTGGAGAAGTGCATCACAGTCAAAGGCGGTTATGTTAAAACATAAAAAAAAGTAAGTGGAGTGAACCTTTGCTCTATTTTTCCTCATTCTGAGGTAGGCCAAGAACTCATTGAATACACCTTAATTGAGAAGTACTATGAACCAAGGTAGGATTGTATCAATTGACAAAAGTTGCTGTAGCTTTGACATTACCTGTTGGTATAGTTAACTTGAACTAAAGCCTTTAATTAAACAATCTGTTCCAACAGTAAAGATCTATTTCTCTTATGTTCTTTCCAAGTGATGAATTATGTTTCTAATGTTTTGTAACATACTGGTTGAAGCAAATGACAGGCTGTTATTACTTTTGCTAAGCAGAACTGAACATATTTAAAAATGAGAAGAAAAGAACTAAAGAGTGTACTTCACAAATTAAACAAAGAGATACATACATGTCGACAGTCCTTTGATGTCCAAGGTCATCAGTCTCCTCAAATCCCGTGATGACCTTGCTGTCTTGCCCCAAGACGTCCCCGACAAGTTCATCAATGGGGTCAAGGGGAGGGGGTGGAGGGCCGCCACCTGGGAAAAAATAAAATTTCATGTATTTTTTGCTTTTTTCCCCTACTACTAAAGCACTACATTAGTGTCTTCTCAGAATGTAATGCTGAAGTGGATTATGACAGGTACTTTACTGAGATGTGATAAAACTTGTTTTTGTCTCCTGCCTGTAACTTGACCTCTCTCAACGAGAGTGTATCAAAACACCTCTTCACCCGGAATTGACCTCTCTTTTGGCTACTCTATAGTATCTTCTGTTATGAGAGCGGCATTAATGGGATTTTTTCTACACTTTTTTTTGACCTAGAGCCGACTATTTTTTTTTAAAAAAAAATTATATAAAAAAAAAATATATATATATATATATATATATATATATATATATATATATATCTATATATATATATATATATATATATATATATATATATATATAACTGCTGCACTCCCACCACTATTCAAGATTGTGTGTGTTAGAAAGGAACATTTCTTCCTCTTTCATACTTTATCTTACAGGCATCTCTGATGAAAGAAAGTATAAGTAATAAGGGTAGGAATGGACTCTACATAATATTCAATACAAACTTAAACTGATTTACCCATATATATATAAACTAAACTGGCAAATTTATGGCAAATAGCATCCTCTTTTTTTCAATACAAAACTACTTCAATGTGATTGATTTCCATCAAACAGTTGGCTGTTGATAGCAACAAGTATGGGTATTGCAACATACTTCTATAAATATCCATGTATATATATATATATATATATATATATATATATATATATATATATATATATATATATATATATATATATATATATATATATATATATATATATATATATATATACACACACGACTCATTTTAGTACCGTGTTAGTATTTCATTACCTACCTTATGAAACATCACTAGTTCTTCATATATCTTTTCTACAAACGTTGAATAATCATGGAAACGCGCTCAAAATCCAATTCAAGGACTATTTATTGTTGAAAATAGGGATGCTATTCACGAAAGCGTAGCCCATTATGGCGGCGGCCGCGGCGACGGTGCAGCCGGTGTATTGAGAAATATCTCCTCGCAGAAATAAGACATATATATGTGGGGGACCATGGGTGGTGCAGCCCCTGGTTAGAAGGGCGTCGAGGGGTGATGCCCCCGTTAGCAGTGCGTAAAGTTCGTTTGGAGAAGTTTAAATATGCTCCCCACCCTAAACCCTCTGCGAGATATTTTGCGGCTGCACTGTCGCCCCGGCCGCCAAAGGAGGCTACTCTTTCGTGAATATTATCCCTATTTTCAATAATAAATAGTCCTTGAATTGGATTTTGAAAGCGTTTCCATTATTGTTGAACGTTTGAAGAAAAGATTTATGGAGAGCTAGTGATGTTTCATAAGGTAGGTAATGAACATAAGAACGTTGGAGTCTGCAAGAGGCCGGTAGGCCTAAACAAGGCAGCTCCTCTGACCCTAAGCTCCCGTGTATCTAACCCCACCTAGTATCGCTGTCCATGAATTTATCTAATCTATTTTTGAATGTGACAATTGTATTGGCACTCACCACATGACTGCTAAGCCTATTCCACTCATCCACAACCCTGTTGGTAAACCAATTTCTGCCTATGTCCCTGTTGAATCTGAATTGATCCAGTTTGAACCCATTACTTCGTGTCCTACCCATACATACTGGCATGGTACTAAAATGAATTTTTACCTTATATATATATATATATATATATATATATATATATATATATATATATATATATATATATATATATATATATATATATATATATATATATATATATATATATATATATATATATATATGATATTCAAAGTGCTCAGAATAAGACAAAAATGTGTAATGTATGTTTATCAGTTAAAGCTAATATATGGAAACTTACTTACCAGTTCCATTCCGATGATCTCGAAAGTTCTTCAGCTTCATCCTTGACTTAGAAGTGATGGTGAACAATCGCTTCTTTACCTCTACGGCCGTCTTCTCATAGTGGAACTGTCCATTCAGGTCGGCCGTAATCTTCGTCCATACATCGTGTTTCTTTTGGTTAGAGACACCAACCGTCTTAAAGTTCCTCTTCAATACATGGACTTCGTCCCTGTATAACATTGCCAGCTGGAGAGACTCGTCGTCTCCCCAGTTAGCCTTCCTTTGACGTTTAGGTTGAGGATCCATGCTGTGCTGGCCGTGAGTAAACACTACCGAACAGCTGAGAGGGCGGTACATTTGTTTACACACTTTTCAACGGGAATACGTTTCAGCGCATTTTCTCATAACGAATTTCTATTTTACTATTTTTAACTTCCCCAAAAGTCGTAATATGAGGTCAAATTAACTTAAATCAAAGAAAATTATGTCAATAATATATTATATTCCATGATTTTAAAGTTAATAAATTTTGAGCCGTGTATTCTAGCGGCTCACTGTGTTGTTGATTTACTGTGCTATGGCCGACAGCAAGAAGAAGAAGAAGAAGACTTCTGACGGTCATTATACTGACGGTCAAAAATTATGTTAGCTATGACGGTAAGTTATGGTCGACCACAAGCACTATGTAGAATACGGGCCCTGTATTCCACCGTGCGGTCCGCAGCGCAGGTGGGCGGCAGTAGTATCCACGACAAAGATGGTGGAAGTCACGACCAGGGCTGTGCGTCCCTATTCGTATTCCCACATTAGTAATCGTAAGGAGACTGTCCTGGACCGCCTTAGGGTGGGCCGCACTCGATACACACATAGCTTCCTCATGTCCCCGGGGAATTCAGCCCTACTGTGATGACTGCCTGGTCCCCCTGACTGTTCGGCACTTGCTGGTCGAGTGCCTCAGTCTGGGGGACCTGCGAGAGCTGTACCTCCCCCGGTGCCGGGGCGGAGATGGGAGCTTCTATCTGTGGTGCTGGGGGGAAGGCACTCCTCCCGCGACATGACGTTTATGGCTTCCTGCAGGAGGCTGGCGTCCTCAACTTCCTGTAGTTTAATTGACCTTATATTGTTGTTTTTACTATGTATTTTACTGTAACTTGTTTTATATAGTTTTATTAGTGCTGTTTTTATCACGTTTTTAATTTTATTATTTTTTTTTATAATTTTACTAGTGTTGTTGTTTTTATCATGTTTTCACTTTTGTTACCTGTTTTATTTATAGTTTATCAGTACGTTCGGCGCCATATGACCACGCAGCTGCGGCGCCAAGAAATGAACGCCCCAATAATCAATCTTGCTCCCCATTTTGTTCACGTCCTGAAAGCCTCGCTTCACCCCGCCGCACCACGACCCCCGCTTCGTCCCGGAGCTCGCACCGTCGTCAACACAATCTGCTCCACCCTGCAGCGACTTGATCTTGATATTCCGGTAGCTTAAGTTAATCACGGTCTACCGCCAAGGCGGATTCCTCAGATTCAAGTCTCCTTACCTCCCACTTCTAAGGCAGATCAACCACTCCACCAGAAACAACTAGCCATGGAGCTGTTTCCTTCATTCCCACTTCCAAGGCAGATCCACCACTCCACCAGAAACAACTAGCCTTGGAGCAGTCTCCTTCACTCCCACTTCCAAGGCAGATCCATCACTCCACCAGAAACAACTAGCCTTGGAGCAGTCTCCTTCACTCTCACTTCCAAGGCAGATCCACCACTCCACCAGAAACAACTAGCCTTGGAGCATATCGCTATATCCGTCCCTGCCGCGCACCACCTATATGTCGACGATTCCGTGCATTCCGATGGGAGCGCGGGCTGCGCTCTCTACTCGCCAGATGTGGACCCGCCAGAGGGAGGCTGGTTTGGTCGCAGGTTACCCAACTCGTCCAGTTCTACGTACTGTGAGCAGCAGGCACTTTTGCTGGCTGTCAATCTCTGTCAGCGACGATTGAATGGGATGGTGGTGCCTACAGGCTATCTGGTCTTCACAACCCACGCACCGCTCCCTCATCCACAAGATCTTGCATCAGTTAGTCGCTGTTCAGGATACTTCCTCAGATTCCTATGGATTCCTTCCCATGTTGGGATCACTGCAAACGATCTGGATCTGGATCTGGACAATAATGCGCAGGGCACCAAAGAAGGTGCATAACACGCATATTTGTTGGCTGTTGTGGGACCGGGGAGCCGAGTGTGCAGGGGAGGGAAGTGAATCAAGTGTAATTGTTAGTGTTGATGTGTTGTGGTGACAAGTGAGTATGTATTTGTTTTATGAATGAGTCTATTGTACCGCAATCTAAAATCTGTTGAGGGAGGCTGTTCCAGTCAAGTATGGTGCGTGGAAAGTATGAGTGCTTGTATGCGTCAGTGTTAGCGTAATATGTTTGGTATTTATGGATGTGTGTGTTACGAGTACGTTGACTGTTTACCTTGTGTAGGTATGTTTGTGGGTCACTGTCAATGTGAGTGTTTGTGATCTTGTCCATAAGTGTAAGTCTGTGTGCTTGTCTGCGTATGTGAAGAGGGTCCATGTTAATCTGTTGTTTGATCCGTGTTGTGATTCCAGGCGTTCGAGTGTAATTATTTGTAATGAACCTTGCCGCCTTGTTGTTGATTTGTTCTAACCTATCAATGTTTATGTGTGTGTAAGGATCCCACACCGTGGAGCATTATTCCAGTGTTGGTCTCACATGTGAGTCAAAAGCTATGTGTTTAATGTCAGGTGTGCAGTTATGTAAATTCCTCCTCAGGAACCCCAGTGTTCTGTTGGTTGTGGCACTGATATGGCCTATGTGGGTGTTGAATTTCAAGTTAGTTGAGAGATGGATACCAAGGTACTTGTGTGTGTGAACTGATTCTTAATTTGAATTATGGAGAGTGTAAGTGTGATGGATGGGGTTGTGCGCTCTGGTGAATCTTAATAGTTTGCATTTGTCTGGTCGGAAGTACATCTGTCAGGTGCGCTCCCACCGCTCGACGGCGTCCAAGTCGTTTTGTAGTAGTCTGCAGTCGTCAGTAGTCTTCACTGCTCTAAACAGTAAACTATCGGCGGCAAATAGTCTAGTGGAAGAGCTAGGCGTTGACAGTGGAAGATCGTTAATGTACAGAAAGAAAAGAAGGGGGCCTCGAACGGTGCCTTGTGGGACACCTGAAGAAACAGGGACAGTGTCATATGAAGATCCGTCAAGAAGAACACATTGAGTCCTGTTAGTAAGAAATGCAGTGATCCAGTGAAGAATATGTCCTGAAATACCGTAGTATTTCAAATTTCAATTTCAATTTTAATTGGCTGGGTCAGTCCGGTCACCTGTCTTGAATAAAGGATTAATGTTTGCCAAAAGCCAGTCAGAGGGCAATGAGGTGGATGATAGTGATTGGGTGAATATGGCCTGAAGGATGGGGGCAAGGATGGGGGCAAAGGATTTAAGGATGAAGACGGGGATGTTGTCGGGCCAGTGGATTTAGTTGTGTCGAGTCCTTCCTGTAATTTCCGTATTCCGTTAGTCGTGATGTAAAGGGGGGCTATGGGGGGGAAGGGGCTGTGTGGCATGTTTGGTGTCAAGTTGTGTTCTTGTGTGTATACCGATTGGAACTGTGTGTTGAGTATTTGTGTTTTGTGTTGTGGGGTGGATACTAATGTGTTAGTGTTGTCTTTAAGTGATGTAATCGTGTTAGTGTCATGTTTGCGCGTCTTAAAGAATTTGAAAAAGTTTATTTTGTTTTCCCTTACGTCGTCTGCGAGGTAGGTTGATATGTGTTTGCGTTCCGCTAATTTTATGTTTTTGGCAAATGTCTTTCAGTGACTTTTGTAGGCGGTCCAATTATCTGTTGTGTTGTATGTCTGCGCGCGTCTGTAGAGTCTTTGTTTCTTGCGATATTGTCTGCGTAGATCCCTGGAAACCAAGGGACGTGTGTACCTACTAGAAAGTGTTTTTTTGTGGTATGTGTCTGTTCATTGAGGCGTGTATGGTGTGTTTCAGGTTGTTCCAGTTGGTGGAAGGATGTCTTGTGTTTGGGTCAGTCGCAAAAAAGTCGGTGCTGAAGGCAGTTAGGTCTCGTTTGATCATGTCTAAGTCAGCCCTTGAAAAAAGGAAAATCTGTCTGGGTCTCTGTTTATGTCTAATCGGTCGGAGGTCAGCGTCAATGATGAGTATGTCATGGTCACTAAATCCTGGAACAACCTGAGTGTTTGTTATGTTAAGAATGTTGTCGGTGAGAAAAAGGTCAAGGGTGTGTGCTGTGGTCAAAGGGTCACCGTGGACAGCAGGGCGTGTTTCAGTATGTGTTCGTGTTGGCTGGAGTACTGTTTGTGAGAGTGAAAATGTATTTATGATGTCAACGAATGTGTCGAGTAGTTGGCGTCTGTTTGTTTGGGGAATAATTGGGTTGGGGGCGTCAGCATCGGGAGGGTCAAATGGGGATATTGTTGTCCAGTCAATGTCGGTGAGATTGAAATCACCCGTGATTCAGATGTGAAAGAGAAATTTGAAGGTTGTGTAAATAGTCTGTATTAGTAGAAGGCGGTATGTAGAAATCAGCAATAAGAAGAGATTTACAGTTGAATGTTTGTAAATGGACCCAGGTGATTTCGCAGTCTGTGTCAAGGTCAGGCCTATGCTGAACACAAAGACTTGGTGGCGATGATAACACCGCCACCTTTGCCGAGGTCTATCGGGCGGTCATTACGAAAAACGGTCATACTAAAGGGGGGACGGAACAGCTCACTGCTGTCAACGTCAGAAGTCAACCAAGTCTCTGTCCCTACTATTATGTCTGGGTTATGTATGGTGATTAGGTGGTGTAATTAGGCTATTTTGTTTTTGATACTGCGGAAATTAATTGTTAAAAATCGGAGGGAAGTGTGGTTATGATGTGGTGGTAGAGGAAGTGAAAGCAGAGGTGAGGATGGTGAAGAAGTAGAGGAGGGAGGTGAAACAGGACGTGATGAACATGGGGAAGAAAAGGAAATAGGGACTGGGGAAAGTGAAAAGGTAGGATCGGGGGAGGGTGATAGGGCAGACCTGGGTGTGTTAGTAACTGTGGTGAGAGGTGAGTGATGGTCTGTGGGTGTTTATGGGACTAGGTGTGAAAAATGGAGCCATGTTATGAGAGGTGAGAGGTGTTGAGTGTTTGGGGTTCAAGAGGAGAAGGTATTGTGAGCCAGGGTTGTCTGTTATGTTGATATAGCGTGTCGAAGGAATTGAGCAGTGGAATATGATCAGCTGAGAAGAATGAGGATGATAAATTAGGTACGCCGCATCTAAAGCAGATCCACGAGACACTATTGTCAACCAATCCAGCGTAAGTCGGCGTGACAGACCCGATACAGCTGACGTGGTACCAGCCAGCATGCTCGGATCTATCACGACACGAATCACTCTGGATGGCCCTCTGCCTCCACCTCATCGCCTTGCTACAAAGTTGGCAAGGATACTTAGGGCAATAAGGGGCAGGGTTGACCATAGCGCCCGTGTCTCCACATAGAAGCAGCAAAAGACGGATGGTGTGTCGTCTGTGTGCTTTTGTATCGTTGTTTGTGTGCCGTTCGAAATACTGAACCACGGTGAACGAAAACGACTGTTGTGTGTGAGTGCTTGTTTGTGGTTGTCGTGGGTGTGTTGTTGTGTCCCCAAATGTGTTAATGCATGTAGTATAAGTGGTATGAGTGTAATTGTGGTGTTAAGGAAGGCACTGTGTGTGCTAGTATTACGTTTTTCTTGTTTTACCTTTCGTGAGCGTGTACGGTGTTGTTGTGTTGTCAGCCACCTAGTGTTAATGTGCCGCTTCGTGAGCTGGAACAGCCTCGTCCGGCATGTAACGGTGTAAGGCTTGGTTGCGAGGAGCGGTGGGCGTGAGGGAAACACTTGCTGCCTTAGGTGAAATGTATTCTTAACCTAAAAGTACAGCGAGCGTTGGAGAGAGAGCCGAGACAATAGGTCTGTGTCGGTCAAGCTCTCAGGAAGGAGTGCCGAATCTGAGGTTGGAAAATAATGAAGTTACAATTGGTCACGTACGTCAAGGTGACCTCTAAGCTTGATGAAATGCTTTGTATACATACTGAGAACGAACGGACGATAAACACTGACGGATGACATTCCTACAAAGGTGGCGTGATCTCTCTCTGAAGTGTTTTTTTTCCACCATACTTGCATTCCTAATCCATTTTTTTTTTTTTTACAGCAAAGGAGACAGCTCAAGGGCACACAAAAAAAGCAAACATTAATAAAAAAAAGCCCGCTACTCGCTGTTCCTAAAAAGAATCCAAAGAGGTGGCCGAAAGATAGGTCAGTTTCGGGAGGAGAAGTGTCCTGATACCCTCCTCTTGAAAGAGTTCAAGTCGTAGGCAGGAGGAAATACAGATGAAGGAAGATTGTTCCAGAGTTTACCAGAGTGAGGGATGAAAGAGTGAAGATGCTGGTTAACTCTTGCATAAGGGGTTTGGACAGTATAGGGATGAGCATAAGTAGAAAGTCGAGTGCAGCGGGGCTGGGAGGGGGAGGCATGCAGTTAGCAAGTTCAGAAGAGCAGTCAGCGTGGAAATATCGATAGAAGATAGAAAGAGAAGCAACATTGCGGCGGAATTTAAGAGGTAGAAGACTATCAGTATGAGGAGGAGAGCTGATGAGACGAAGAGCCTTAGCCTCCACTCTGTCCAGAAGAGCTGTGTGAGTGGAGCCCCCCCACACATGAGATACATACTCCATACGAGGGCGGACAAGGCCCCTGTATATGGACAGCAACTGTGCAGGGGAGAAGAACTGGCGGAGACGGTACAGAACGCCCAGCTTCGAGGAAGCTGATTTAGTAAGAGATGAGATATGAAGTTTCCAGTTGAGATTTTGAGTTAAGGATAGACCGAGGATGTTTAGTGTTGAGGAAGGTGATAGCTGGGTGTTGTCAAAGAATAGGGGATAGTTGTTTGGAAGATTGTGTCGAGTGGATAGTTGGAGAAATTGTGTTTTTGAGGCGTTGAAGGACACCAGGTTCTTCTTGCCCCAATCGGAAATAATAGTAAGGTCTGAGGCTAAGCGTTCTGCAGCCTCCAGCCTTGAGTCGTTAAGTTCCTGAAGGGTGGGTCTTCTATTAAAAGAAGTTGAATAATGCAGAGTGGAATCATCGGCGTAGGAATGGATAGGACAGTTCGTTTTGGAAAGAAGATCATCAATGAACAACAGAAAAAGAGTGGGAGATAGGACAGAACCCTGTGGGACACCACTGTTAATAGATTTAGGGAAAGAACAGTGACCCTCTACCACGGCAGAAATAGAACGGTCAGAAAGGAAACTGGAGATAAAGGTGCAGAGAGAAGGATAGAAACCGTAGGAGGGTAGTTTAGAAAGCAAAGATATGTGCCACATCCTATCAAAAGCTTTTGATATCTCCAGCGCAATAGCAAAAGTTTCACCGAAACGGCTAAGAGAGGATGACCAAGAGTCAGTTAAGAAGGCTAGGAGATCACCAGTAGAACGCCCCTTGCGGAACCCATACTGGCGATCAGATAGAAGGTCAGAAGTGGAAAGGTGCTTTTGAATCTTCCGGTTAAGGATTGATTCAAAAGCTTTAGATAGAAAAGAAAGTAAAGCAATAGGACGGTAGTTTGAGGGATTGGAGCGGTCACCCTTCTTAGGTACAGGCTGTATGAAGGCATACTTCCAGCAAGAAGGAAAGGTAGATGTTGACAGGCAGAGGCGAAAGAGTTTGACCAGGCAGGGTGACAGCACGGAGGCACATTTTTTAAGGACAATAGGAGGCACTCCATCAGGTCCATAGGCCTTCTGAGGATTGAGGCCAGAGAGGGCATAGAAAACATCATTTTGAAGAATCTTTATAACAGGCATAAAGGAGTCAGAGGGGGGGTGAGTAGGAGGAATATGCCCAGAATCGTTCAGAGTGGAGTTTTAGAAAAGTTTGAGAGAAGAGTTCAGCCTTAGAGATAGATGAGACGGCAGTGTTGCTGTCAGGACTGAGGAGTGGAGGGAAGATGAAGAAGTTAAGATGGAGGAGATGATTTAGTCTAGATGCCAGAAGTCACGGGAAGAGTTAGAGAAAGCAAGGTTTTGACATTTTCTATTAATGAAAGAATTTTTGGTTAGTCGGAGAATAGATTTGGCACGATTTCGGGCAGAAATGTAAAGTTCATAATTAGCATTAGTTTGAGGGCTCTGGTACCTTTTGTGAGCTACCTCTCTATCATTGACAGCACGAGAACAAGCGTGATTAAACCAAGGCTTTTTAGCGTGAGGAGTAGAGAAAGAACGAGGAATGTATGCCTCCATTCCAGAGACAATCACCTCTGTGATGCGCTGAGCACACACAGAGGGGTCTCTATCCTGGAAGCAATAATCATTCCACGGGAAATCGGAAAAGTACATCATCAGGTCGTCCCACCGAGCTGAAGCAAAATGCCAGAAGCATCGCCTCTTCGGTGGGTCCAGAGGGTGTACAGGAGCGATAGGACAGGATGCAGAAATAAGATTGTGATCGGAGGAGCCCAACGGAGAGAACAGGTTGACAGAATAAGCAGAAGGGTTTGAGGTAAGGAAGAGGTCTAGAATGTTGGGCCGATCTCCAAGACGGTCGGGAATACGTGTAGGGTGCTGGACCAACTGCTCTAGGTCGTTGAGGATAGCAAAGTTGTAGGCTTGTTCACCAGGATGGTCAGTGATAGAGGATGAAAGCCAAAGCTGGTGGTGAACATTGAAATCTCCTAGGATGGAGATTTCAGCGAAGGGAGAGTGGGTCAAGATGTGCTCCACTTTAGAATTCAAATAGTCAAAGAATTTTACATAGTTGGTAGAGTTAGGTGAGAGATAAACAGCACAGATGTATTTAGTAATAGAATGACAGTGAAGTCTTAACCAGATGGTGGAAAATTCAGAAGAGTCAAGGTCGTGGGCACGAGAGCAAGTGATGTCGTTGCGCACGTAGGCGCAACAACCAGCTTTGGATTGAAATTTAGGATAGAGAAAGTAGGAGGGAACAGAGTAGAGATTGCTGTCAGTAGCCTCACAAACCTGTGTTTCGGTAAGGAAGAGAAGGTGAGGTTTAGAGGAGGAGAGATGATGTTCCACAGAATGAAAATTAGAGCGAAGACCGCGAATGTTGCAGAAATTGAGAAGAAAGAGGTTCGAGGAGTTATCAGGACACCTCTCGGGTCGGCAGCCAGAAGGGGAGTCCTCCCTGGGGGAATTTGTGGTCCCCCCCCCCAGGCGGGGACTCCGAGGCTTGGTGTATGTGCGCCATTTTGAAATTTTAATTTTGGGAAAACGTGTATATGTTGTGTGAATGTAGTGTGATGTGGGTAAAGAGAGGATCTGTCCTTAGAGAGCATGCTGAACTACTCTCCGGTGTTGGTGGGACAATAGGGAAACGGTTAGTGAGGACATGGGAAGTGTCTTTGGAGGGCTTCAGCTCCCTTCTCACCTCCCATATATACCTCACCGGGAGTGACTTGCGCCCGTTCGGTAGGTGTCTTCCTACCTACTCCAGCCATGGTAATATATACTGATAATAATAATACACTGATATAATTACAACTACTATAACACTGCTCGGTCACCTACCACTGATCGCGACCTCGCGACATCCCCCCAAAAATATAATTAGTAGTTGACCCGAAATAGTGTGAACATGTTGAGCAGACTGCTTATGGCACAAGTATATTAAAACAATGGCTAAGCAGGAATACTCGTGTAGTAATGACATAAATAATGAGAGGTAACATCAGCGGGTGCGACATAAATCATAGAAAAATATCTCAATGGATAAACATAAAAACACAAGTATCTGAAGTTAACAAGTGGCATAGTTACAGAACATGAAATGCTCATCCAGTTCCCCAAAACTAATAAGAATAACAAAAGGTGGGAAACATATTACAGTGTTAAGGTACAGGAGCAGGAGAATGACATTCTTGCGTTTTTCTTGCGTGAGAAAAAAAAAAATACCTTGCCAGTGGCTTCCTTGCATCCTGTCGCCTCGTTTGAACAACCAAATAATCATGCAGAACAGAGTTCCTCCTAATAAGGTAGCACACAACGACGAGACTGACGAACATCAGAAAAATTGGCACATAAATTCCAGGGTACAAGTAGGTGAGGTGCAAGTATTCAGGCAGCGTTTCCTCCAGGGTTTCTGCAAACTCAGTTTCGTTTGCAAAAGACAATGAATTAAGGGAATTAGTCACATAAGAGAGGCTGGAGAAGTGAATGTTATCGAGAGACCGCAGAGGAAACACTCGATGGGAAATATTTGCAGTGAAAACCAGACGGATCCGGGAGGGGTACGTTGTTATGTTATTGGAGCGGATATAGCATGCTTCCGCTATGGCATAGTGACCAATTACCTTTTGATAAGTGGTACCCTCCGGGCAGATTACTGAAACATAGAAGGACTGAAGGAAACAGAAATAATGTAGACAATGAAAATTCTTATGGAAAACAGGTGTTGGGGGTAGTTGCTTGTAAGGGCACAGGGAAAGAGCGTCAGACGTGTTCACCCGGGTGAGGGCGATCTCGCACACTCCTCCCCGAACCGGTAGGAAGCCAAAAAGTGACGCAGAGCAATAGAATCGCCTGAAGACCGTCTCCTTGCAATATTGCAAGAGTGAGTAGCTACCCGTTGAATACAGAGCGAAATCCTTCGCGATTAAGACAAGAGACGGGGTCGTGTCCAGGGCTAACACACTGTCCTTAGCGGAGAAGGGAAATGGAAGAATTTCATGGGCCTCAAACTCGTCCGCCGTCTGAAACGGAACAGTAATGTTCATGGCATCGGGCGTGAGGCTGGACTCAATGAAGGGGAACAAATATTGACTCATGTCTGGGTTGAACAAAGGCTTGAGACTATAATTTTGATACCCGATATGGATAGTCGTTCTCAAATCGTGTAGAGGGAACAAGGCAGGTGTGACTCTACCGTGCGCCGCATCTACCATGTTGCTAATAATCTGTTGATTCGCCGTTGTGACAGAGTTAATGACGTTTTCCAGGACATGTAAGGTCTGATCAAGAAGGAGAAACTGATTCACCTGGTCGATCTGTTTGACAACTATGGTGATAACCTCTGCCATCTTATTCGTTTGCTCTAGCAGTTCCTCAATGTGAGTATGCAATCGCGCAAGTTTTCTACAATTGGCGTTGATCACCCTGCGATTTCGGGCAGCAAAGGAAAGTACACGATTGTAGTGGTCCCGCAAATCGCGCACGTCCTCGTCGGTTGCCGTACCGAATAGGAACTTTGAGGCGGACCCAACGATGTTGAGCAACCCCCTCTTTACCCGAGAGTGAACTGAGTGAAAGCTTTAGTCCTTGTCTACTTCATCAACCTTTCCCCGTAAGAACAGAATCCTATCCTCCAGTAGTTGAAAAAGATCCAGAGCTAGTACTAGAAGATGCCTTTGACTCCCTAGTTTTAGTTGCCCGTATAGCGTCTGGCATGCCGAGTAGTTTTTCTGAGACTATCCTGATTGTGTCTGTGGTGTTGTTCAAGGAAGTATACGGATATTTCACGAGGAGCACATCTTCTATGAGGAAGACCTCCCTATGTGTGCCGTGAGGGCGCCAGGCTTCAGGTGGATGGGTGTCGTTGCAAGTAGGGAGCCGAGGTACAACAAGATGAGCAGAAAACGCAACATCATGATCTGAAAGTGGTGATAATGAGGCATTTAAACTCGTGGTCTCAAGTTATAGCTATGGGTGTTGGTATTGTTGAACATTTGACTCTGAAGGGGAATTACCAATATCAAGGTCCAAGGGTGAGGAAATTACGTTCAGACGATCACTGTGAACTTCTAGACTGATTCCACTATTTGGCTCAAGAACCTCGAACCTATTTCCCCTGACATTCCGAACAACTCGGTAAGGACCCACAAATGTAGCCCCCAGTTTCGAACTCCTTTCAGCTTGCTTAATCATAACTGTGTCACCCTCTTTTATTTCCACCGGGACGGCCTTTTTGTGTAGTTTTGACATAATTCCAACCTTTCTAGCTTTTAACGAACTCCTAACCTCTGAGTGTATCTTGGAAAAAAAATATGCATCTGCTGTTGCGCGTACTCATCAATGTTGTAGAAAGGTTGGTGTGGTTTTGTTAGGAGGTCGTACGGAAAACGTTTCTCCACCCCATATAAGATGTAGTAGGGAGACTTCCCCGTAGAGTCGTTTACCGACGTATTTATGGAAGCGGCTATATGCGATAGCCAATCCTCCCAGTTATCGTGGAGATCGTTCACGATAGGCCTGAGGACCTGTAAGATTTTCCTATTACCCCTCTCCGCCAACCCATTAGCAGCTGGGTGGTAAGCTGTGATGAAGGATTGCGTGATGTTAAACTGAGCGCATATTTCGTCCAATACCGTGTTTCTAAACTCGGTGTCATTGTCACTCAAAAGAATTCGAGGAGACGAATGGGGACACAACACGTGAGTCACGAGGGCATGTGCCACGCGTGTGGCTGTCTTGTCCTTGAGAGGCGCTAGAACTAGGAACCTAGAGAACTGGTCGACGCACACTAATAAGTAGCGCGAACCATGTTGGATCTGGGGGAGCTGTAATAAGTCTATATTTACGACATCCCATGGCGCCTCTGGTATTGGGTATTGCAACATAGGTGCTGGCCCATTTACGAACCCCTTGTGCTTAGCACAAGCGACGCATTGTGCGACATGTTTTACTACATCAACCCGTAATGTGGGCCAGTAGTATTTCTGTCTGGTGACAGAAAGTGTCTTGTCCCTTCCTGGGTGACCCGCAATGGGTGTGTCATGGACCAGCTTAAGCGTCACGGGGACGTATTTGTCTGGAATGACCAGTTGTTCTATAGGTACCTGTTTGGTTGGCCATGGTATACAAAGGAGGTTGTCCTCTGATAGGAAAAATTGCGAAAAAGGAACTGGCAATTCTGGAAGGTTTGTTTCGTCTCCCGACTCTAGGGCGTAAATTAACCTCCTCCACACTGGGTGGTCCCGCTGAGTAGTGTGTAGCTCAGGTGAAGTGAAGTTGTGGATGACCTCTGGGGTGGTAGTCGCGCCTTTTGGAATATTTCGAGATAGGGCATCTGCGACCACATTTGTTTTCCCGGTGATATATTTTATCTCCGGATTGTATGCTTGGATCGTTAAGAACCATCTTGCCAGACGACCGTGTAGGTTTTTTGCCTTGAAAAGATCACTATGTCTCGAAAATGCTTCAAAGCCCATACAATTGCAAGCGCCTCTAGGTGGGTAACATAATAGTTCTTTTCCGGAGCTGTTAGTACTCGACTGGCGAACGCTATTACATGCTTTTTGCCGGACTTATCTGTTTGCATAAGAGCGGCTCCTAGTCCACTGACCGAAGCGTCGGTACAAAGCAGAAAGGGGTCCTTGAATTTTGGAAAGACAAGGTCCGGAGCCTGTGTAAGCGCTTTCTTTAAATCCTCAAAGCTCGTTTGTTGAGCTGGGAGCCACTGGAATGGTACGTCTTTCTTTAATAGATGGGTTAGGGGACTCGCGCGTGCTGTGAAGTCCTTTATGAAAGGCCTGTAGTATCCTGCGACTCCCAAGAAAGACCGTACCTTGTCTGTAGACGTTGAGGGAACTCGGCAATGGCTTTTACTTTGTCGTCCACTGTGTGGATGCCGAATTCGTCCACGACATGCCCCAAGAACTTGAGCCGAGGCTTTAAGAATTCACATTTGGTGAGTTTGAGCTTTAATCCTACCTCTTGACGGTAAGAACCGTCTTTCTTTGGAACCAGAAACAAGGGTGAATTCCACGGTGAGTTCGAGTCTTTGATGGCACCTTGTTCTAACATATCAGATATAAGCTGCTGCACTACTTCCCTCTGACTGTGTGGGAGTGTGTATGCATTTATATATACAGGATTGATATTTGGTTTTAACTTAATGTGGTGTTCAGCACACTGCGTAACTCCAAGCGGCTCGCCTGGTAGAGCAAGCGCCCCCCTATATTGTTCCAGCATCTGGACAAAGGTAGGCTTAATTTCGGAATAGTGTGCAACTTTTAGGAACGCCTCTAAATTAGCTGTCTTGTTTGTGAAAATCCTGACACACCGAGGTTATGCCTGACACTTGGGCTGAAGGGTATTCAGCTGGTTCCGGGGCTACACTTTTCCCATACACTAGACACTGGCATAATCTAACACCGTGTTTTAAGGATACAGGGGATCCTGACGTGTTTATTACCAATGCCTTTGCAGTACCTCCCTCCTTGACTGTCGCGAGAGTTACCTCCACCGTCACCCGGTGTATGTGTGGTGCTTCGTTGATACACACATCACTGCCCGTTGGAGGGGCGTTAGGTAACCGGATTTTAACAAGTTTTGCAGCACGATCCGGGACTATTTGAGGTTCTTCTACGGCTGCCGTTACTGTCCGCCACAAGTCTGTAATGTTTTCGTGTGGTTTGACGGTAAGAGGTGACACTTGGGTGGTGGCAGACCCTGAGTCTGTGGTGGGTTGGTCATTTTCCCCCCCTGAGGGTGGGATTACTGGTGACATAGGCGATGGATTTACTATCCCCTGTATGCGTCGTCCTTGATACACGATCGCGTTGCTTTCATGGTGTATGGTTATGTGCAGGTTTTTCATGGCGTTTATTCCGAAGATCCCATCTACAGGTAAAGCAAACCTGCTAGATAGATCAAAGAAATCTCGAAAGGGACATACCTTTTCATGTAAGTTGACTGTTAGTGCTACTCGCCCTAGGATTCCCAAAGTGGTGCCTGTCACGCCTATCACATTCAGGTCGTTCTCTTGGAGCGGCCAATTTCCCCCTCTCGCCCGTCGTGTCAGGAACCTATAAGCTGAGTCTGAGATTACATTGACTGTCGCACCTGTGTCTACCACTAAGGTGAGTGAAATTTTGCTCACCTTGCAAGGGAGGGCAATTATGCTTGTCCGTCCCAAGGCGACAATGACTGAGTCAAGCTGCTCCCAGTTTGTATCGTCCTTATGGGATATTTGGATGTATGCCTTGGGGCTGTCACGGAGTCATGCCTTTTTATTCTGGGAAGTGGAGGGATTTGGTTTACTGTCCGCCGAGGACTTGTTCTTCTGTTCCTCCTTGGCCTTTTGTATTGCATAACAACTGTCTGTACCATGAAAATGGACATGGCAAAAGGTAGTCTTCCGGTGATGGTTTGGCCTAGGGTTCCTGTGTGATGAGTGATGGCCGCCTCTGTATCCCCCTGATCTCCTATCAGATCCCTGTGTAGAGTGTGTTGAGTCCCTACGTTTCGAGAAGCAAGTATTCTCGGAATGTCCTGACTGTTTGCAAAACCTACAGGTGAGAGATGCCTTACTTTGTGCCTGCAATGCTGCGGCTGCTGCTAGGGGTTGATTGTGAGTGTGTTCTTGAACCTTGACTTCTAACTCTGAGACGAAGTCAACCAACTTCCCGCCTGGTTTGAAGGTCAAGAGAAGGGCAGAACGGCGGTTCTTCTCTGAAATATGAAATAAAAAAAATAAAAAACTCCAAGACGGTCTTCCCCTGTTGTTTTTGCATACTGCCCCCAGGGAGCCATTGCGCGTCTTCTAGACTGTTGACACAGCCAACCGCCAGCTGATTTGCCTCAGTCATGGCGTCCCAAATCGGCTTTGTTGAGGAATTTTTGGAGAGGACTCGACTCAATGCTTGGTTTACCCGCCCCGAAGATTTTTATGAAGTTCTTTTTAAAAATTTCATAGTTTACTCCAATGTCTCCCGAAGCGAACGCCGAGGACTGCATCAAATTTAGTGCCCGAGAGCCTGGAAGTAACCAGGACCGAATGAATGCAATTTTATCATGATCTTCCGTAATGAATGAATTAACGATGGCAGACTCACATATATCTACGAACTGTCTCGCCGAATAATCAGACTCACTGCCGGAGAACTGTCGGATACTGGTGTAAGTTGGAATGACCCGAGTCGGTGGAGGGTGGAAGTGGGATGTGCCCCCGGCAGGAGGGGGTGGAGGAGGGGGATCGGTAGGCATGTTCGAGTTTGGTTGAGTGGGTTGTAAGTATTCCGACGGACACGGAGATGAACGATCCCTGCCTTCTGGAATTGATGAGTAATGAGTGCCTGAACGTAATTTTACCTTATTAAGTTCATCGGTGTTTGTATCGTGGTCCACTTCCTCTTCACCTGAGGGACGTGTTAACTGTTTAAAGGTGTCGCCGAGTTTAGCGAGAGTGTCTTTGTTCATAATTTGGCTTAACTCAGCGACAATATATTATCATAGTTTAATGGCTGTAATTTTTTTTTTACGCGTCTGAATATAATATTTGCGCAGCACCCCTAAAAACAAGGAGATGGTTAGCAAGTAGTCCGTTAGACGTAATAAAATGTTATGGTTATAATGTTATGTTATAATGTTATGGTTATATGAAATAATGTAGCCAATAACGTAACGGTTATATGGTTAGGAGGAATAAGTGAGTATGCCTTGAAAGTGCGGTTTTCTCCCGAATGGCGAGAAGAAAACGCGGTGTATGTTAAACTAAAGGAAATCGATCGCGTAAGAGAGATAACTGGAATTATATCGATAACGTACGCGTATGATTTTTAATTCGTACATTTATGTTCGACAAACAGTGTTAGATACACATAAATAAAAGAGTCGTGCCTCTTCTTGTATGAAATTGCAATTAGCTTATTCGGCACATTCTGACAAAACAGGATAATTAACAATACCAAGATTATTCAGCTGATTGAGGACTGGCGGCGAGGTATGTCGTCGCCTTGAAGGTGCCTGGAGCCTGGGGTCGCGTTGGAAGCACTTGGCTGGCGGCAGGAGTGCGTTGATTGTTGATAGATGGCGTGGAGGCGGACCTCGTGTAATGGCTGCCGGAGATATGCTGATTGAACGAATTTCGGTGGCGGCTGCAGGAACTCCTTGCCAGACGTAGGACGGCTGCGGTGTTCGTTGTATTTTGTGTGGTATGGGGCAGCGCTGGCGCCCTGGGTATGTGACCCCTTGTGTAGGCGCCTGTAGTGGTAATTGCTTGTAGTCACCGGGAGATGTCCGAGCTTGCCCTTGGTTGAGTGATGCCGTAGGAGGTGTGGTCGACGGTCCTGGCAGCGGCAGTGTTGCCGGTTTTTTTTTTTTTCCAACAAAGGAGGCAGCTCAAGGGCACACACACACACACAAAAAATAATAAAAAAAAAGCCCGCTACTTGCTGCTCCTAAAAAAGAAACAAAAGAGGTGGCCGAAAGCAAGATCAAATACGGGAGGAGAGATGTCCTGATACCCTCCTCTTGAAAGAGTTCAAGTCGTAGGCAGGAGGAAATACAGATGAAGGAAGATTGTTCCAAAGTTTACCAGCGTAAGGGATGAAAGAGTGAAGATGCTGGTTAACTCTTGCATAAGGGGTTTGAACAGTATAGGGATGAGCATGAGTAGAAAGTCGAGTGCAGCGGGGCCGCGAGAGGGGGGAGGCATGCAGTTAGCAAGTTCAGAAGAGCAGGCAGCGTGGAAATATCGATAGAAGATAGAAAGAGAGGCAACATTGCGGCGGAATTTAAGAGGTAGAAGACTATCAGTATGAGGAGGAGAGCTGATGAGACGAAGAGCCTTAGCCTCCACTCTGTCCAGAAGAGCTGTGTGAGTGGAGCCCCCCCACACATGAGATGCATACTCCATACGAGGGTGGACAAGGCCCCTGTATATGGACAGCAACTGTGCAGGGGAGAAGAACTGGCGGAGGCGGTACAGAACGCCCAGCCTCGAGGAAGCTGATTTAGTAAGAGATGAGATATGAAGTTTCCAGTTGAGATTTCGAGTTAAGGATAGACCGAGGATGTTTAGTGTTGAGGAGGGTGATAGCTGGGTGTTGTCAAAGAATAGGGGATAGTTGTTTGGAAGATTGTGTCGAGTGGATAGGTGGAGAAACTGTGTTTTTGAGGCGTTGAAGGACACCAGGTTCTTCTTGCCCCAATCGGAAATAATAGTAAGGTCTGAGGCTAAGCGTTCTGCAGCCACCAGCCTTGAGTCGTTAAGTTCCTGTAGGTTGGGTCTTCTATTAAAAGAAGTTGAGTAATGCAGAGTGGAATCATCGGCGTAGGAATGGATAGGACAGTTCGTATTGGAAAGAAGATCATCAATGAACAACAGAAAAAGAGTGGGAGATAGGACAGAACCCTCTGGGACACCACTGTTAATATATTTAGGGGGAGAACAGTGACCGTCTACCACGGCAGAAATAGAACGGTCAGAAAGGAAACTGGAGATAAAGGTACAGAGAGAAGGATAGAAACCGTAGGAGGGTAGTTTGAAAGCAAAGATTTGTGCCAGACCCTATCAAAAGCTTTAGATATGTCCAGCGCAATAGCAAAGGTTTCACCGAAACGGCTAAGAGAGGATGACCAAGAGTCAGTTAAGAAGGCTAGGAGATCACCAGTAGAACGCCCCTTGCGGAACCCATACTCGCGATCAGATAGAAGGTCAGAAGTGGAAAGGTGCTTTTGAATCTTCCGGTTAAGGATTGATTCAAAAGCTTTAGATAGACAAGAAAGTAAAGCTATAGGACGGTAGTTTGAGGGATTGGAGCGGTCACCCTTCTTAGGCACAGGCTGTATGAAGGCATACTTCCAGCAAGAAGGAAAGGTAGATGTTGACAGGCAGAGGCGAAAGAGTTTGACCAGGCATGGTGACAGCACGGAGGCACAGTTTTTAAGGACAATAGGAGGCACTCCATTAGGTCCATAAGCATTCTGAGGATTGAGGCTTGAGAGGGCATAGAAAACATCATTTTGAAGAATCTTTATAACAGGCATAAAGGAGTCAGAGGGGGGATGAGTAGGAGGAATATGCCCAGAATCGTCCAGAGTGGAGTTTTTAGAAAAAGTTTGAGAGAAGAGTTCAGCCTTAGAGATAGATGAGACGGCAGTGTTGCCGTCAGGACTGAGGAGTGGAGGGAAAGATGAAGAAGTGAAGTTGGAGGAGATGTTTTTGGCTAGATGCCAGAAGTCACGGGAAGAGTTAGAGAAAGCAAGGTTTTGGCATTTTCTATTAATGAAAGAATTTTTGGTTAGCCGGAGAATAGATCTGGCACGATCTCGGCCAGAAATGTAAAGTTCATAATTATCATTAGTTTGAAGGCTCTGGTACCTTTTTGTGAGCTGCCTCTCTATCATTGACAGCACGAGAACAAGTGTAATTAAACCAAGGCCTTTTAGCGTGAGGAGTAAAGAAAGAACGAGGAATGTATGCCTTCATTTCAGAGACAATCACCTCTGTGATGCGCTGAGCACACACAGAGGGGTCTCTATCCTGGAAGCAATAATCCTTCCACGGGAAATCGGAAAAGTACATCCTCAGGTCGTCCCACCGAGCTGAAGCAAAATGCCAGAAGCATCGCCTCTTCGGTGGGTCCAGAGGGTGTACAGGAGCGATAGGACAGGATGCAGAAATAAGATTGTGATCGGAGGAGCCCAATGGAGAGAACAGTTTGACAGAAGGGTTTGAGGTAAGGAAGAGGTCTAGAATGTTGGGCCGGTCTCCAAGACGGTCGGGAATACGTGTAGGGTGCTGGACCAACTGCTCTAGGTCGTTGAGGATAGCAAAGTTGTAGGCTTGTTCACCAGGATGGTCAGTGAAAGAGGATGAAAGCCAAAGCTGGTGGTGAACATTGAAATCTCCTAGGATGGAGATTTCAGCGAAGGGAGAGTGGGTCAAGATGTGCTCCACTTTAGAATTCAAATAGTCAAAGAATTTTACATAGTTGGTAGAGTTAGGTGAGAGATAGTTGTGCCGCGGCCGTGTTGCTTGTAGCTTTTAGGGGCGGTTCGTGGGTGTGGCCTCCGTTGGCGGGGACCCGAGGGTGTGACTCCTTCTGCTGCGGAACTGGTGGCTTGCAGTGAGCTCGTAGCCCGATGAATGGAGTTGGCCTGTAGATAGCTTGCAGCTGTGTGTTGGTTTGTAGCGGGCGGGGCGGCCCGTAGCTGTGGCCCCCCGTCGTCGGCCGCGGAGGCCTGTTGCCGGCTTGCTCGTGACTCCTTCCTTCTACGCCTGTCCCCGGATTTTTCGGTGAGTTCTTGTGGCTTGTAGCTGTAGAACCGAAAAGGTAGCGATGGCTATGGCACGTTGGGACACCGGCTGCCACCAATAATGTAACGGTGTAAGGCTTGGTTGCGAGGAGCGGTGGGCGTGAGAGAAACACTTGCTGCCTTAGGTGAAATGTATTCTTAACCTAAAAGTACAGCGAGCGTTGGAGAGAGAGCCGAGACAATAGGTCTGTATCGCTCAAGCTCTCAGGAAGGAGTGCCGAATTTGAGGTTGGAAAATAATGAAGTTACAATTGGTCACGTACGTCAAGGTGACCCCTAAGCTTGATGAAATGCTTTGTATACATACTGAGAACGAACGGACGATAAACACTGACGGATGACATTCCTACAAAGATGGCGTGATCTCTCTCTGAAGTTTTTTTTTTCCACTATACCTGCAGTCCTAATCCATGGTAATATGTAATGATTATAATAATACACTGATATAATTACAACTACTATAACAGGCTTTTTAAAGTAGGGGGGGGGGGTAATTCTAATGTTTATATCTTTGCACAGAATTATGTTATCTCTATACATTTAGGCAATGGGACACCATCGGTTTGTTTATAGCTTCCAAAAACCCATATGGACGGAGCGTTGAAAATTTAAAGTACCGCGCGGGTCGTAAAATTATCAAAAATTGCCATATCTCCATAACTATTAGTGCTACAGAGTTGTAATTAGGCTCAAAATGTTCCTAGTGCCCATATTTATCTTCACGCGCACAGTTACATTTTGTGAAACCTTGCCCGCCTGATGCTGACTCTGCTATGATGGCGGAACGCAAAGAAATTACTTTGTCAAGACAGATAGCCTCAATGTTCAACAGTCGTTGAGGGCATAAATCAAACTGATTTCGGGAATAGCTCCCTCTTAGCACACCAGCTTTCACCCCAATAGTGTATGTGTCTGTGGAAATGTCTCTATTCAAAATAACACCTAGAATGTTCCTAGCATCACCTCTGCCACGGTTCACCAAGGGCACAGGAACTGCCACATTGTCTCCCACTTCACCACGTTTGAAATTTGAAATCAAGTCTGGCCAGATCGTGTTCAGATTCCAAGTTGTCCAGGATTTCTCGTGGCAGTGAGGATGTTGTAAGTCCCACTCGAGCCTCATTCCCAAAAAGGGCTGAGTATGGTGACCGTTTTATTCCAGCATGGTGGGATGAGTTTTTCTGGAACTGAACAAACTTGATTCCAGCGACCCAGTCTTGACTGTTGTTATCAGCGAGCCAGGTCACTAACATGTCCTTGATGTCCCCATTTGCTCGATCGACGGACACTTGACTTTGGGGGTATCTTGGCTTGCCATGGACCATCCTTAGTGCTGGCCAAAACTCCTTCAGTTCACAAATTACATTTGCTGTGAACTCTGTTCCATTATCGCTTTGCAAAATGGCAGGAGCTCCAAACAAAAGAAAAATGTCCAAAAGCTGGTTAGCGACTTTTATTGGGCGTTTGCTTTTGATGGCACGCAACACAAAATTTGATAAGGTGATCCTGGTAGACCATGATCCACCTGTACCCATTGTAACTCAGCGACTGCATGTCGACTAAATCGACCTGACCACGACAGGCAAAGTCTTTGGTCAGAATGGGGCGAACGACGACGCCTGTCGTTTTGGGCCTAACTCTCTTTTTCTGGCACTGAGTGCAAAGTGACTTGAATAGTTCAATGGTTTGTACACTGATGTTTGCATATTTCTTCTTTACTTCCTTCAGCATCCGGTCCCGACCTCCATGCCCGGTAGCGATGCGTGAACTTCTGACGATGTCAAACATTTCTTCGATTGGCACGTAGTACAGTGGGGGTTCTTCCACATGGTCTCTTTTCTTGATAAGCTTTTCGACTTGCCCACCCCTCAGAACTTCATACCTGAAACAACATGAAACAAAAGTGCACCGTTATTTTAATTGCACCATAAACACAGAGATAAAGAAATAGGTAGGCATGCATTCCACACACACACACGCACACACATACACACACACATACACGTACGCACGCACATGCACACACACGAAAGAGAGAGAGAGAGAGAGAGAGAGAGAGAGAGAGAGAGAGAGAGAGAGAGAGAGAGAGAGAGAGAGAGAGAGAGAGAGAGAGAGAGAGATACAAAGATAGAGAGAGACAGAAAGAGAAAGAGAGACCAACAACAACCAAACAACCAACAACCAAACAACCATGAAAACTGAACAACCAGTACTATCCTCCACTACCACTACTATCCTCCACTACTGCCAACACTATCGCTATTGAGGTTGAGTTGTGAAAAGGCAACAACAACAGTCCCTGGCTTGAGTCCTTGCCCACTTCCGTACCCACGCTTTCATATCTGTTAATGGTGAGCTGTATACTGTAACCTAATTCACCATATTGCTACGCTTATAACAACGTACTGAAAATTTGGGGGTATCTTGGCTTGCCATGGACCATCCTTAGTGCTGGCCAAAACTCCAAAACCCCTACTGTACGCTGTAATTAATGTTTAAGACACATTAAGGGAAGTTACTGTTAAGTTAAGTTGACCTGCTTCACACCCGACAGAGAGAGAGAGAGAGAGAGAGAGAGAGAGAGAGAGAGAGAGAGAGAGAGAGAGAGAGAGAGAGAGAGAGAGAGAGAGAGCACTGGATCGATAATCAGACATTAAAAAAAATGTTATGTTACTTACTTCCTCAGGATATGGTAATCATGTTGACTTTTGGACGCTTGCGACACAGCTGCATTTTTCACTTCTTCAAGCAGTTTTGAGTATTCCTCCTTGTTAAAAAGCTGTAGCATTTTCCTGCATTTTTGATCTTCAGAAGTTCCTCTTTGAAACGATCTTCAATACTGCTTGGGGTTGCCATCTTGACTCTATCAACAGCTTTGCTCTGCCTGACAGTTCCCAGATGTACTAAACTCTGTTGTTTTTTTCAGTTGGTGAAATCAGCTGCTTTGAAACAGTTTGAAGCAGTTTACTGATTCATCGATTATGATTTGACAAATTTACCAATTATAGTTGATGGTCCAGTAAATTTGTAAATTTCCTAAATTTTTTAGTAACTTTGTAAACTTACTGATTGAAACAGTCACTTTTTAAATTTCCTGAAAATTCTAGGAAATTTACAAATTTATTGTTTTGAAGATTTTACTGTAACATATAAGCCTAAGTACAATATTTTCAAAGTTATTGCAAAAAATTATTTTTTCCATCATTTTTATGACAGTATCCTGAAAATGATCATAACTGATGTGGCCAATATTTCATTATTATTTCTTATATTTTCAGATTGCTGAAATTTGAAGTATAATGGCTGCCAAATACACCCGCACGAAAACCCGGAAGACACTGTGTGGAACTGTTTATTCTGAGAGTTTCAACTTGTCACTTGGTGTGCTTCCTTCCAAGAATAATGTTGTTGAGTGCATGGTGTACCTCATGCGAAAGGACCGAGCAGGGAAACAGCAACGGACAGTTCAAGATGGTACTAACCTCCTTGCTTTCATCCGGGTACAACATTGGGAGTACTGCAATGTCTACACCATTACCCAATTGAATGTTGCTAAGCGTGTTGTCTAACTATACTCAGAGTTCAAGAGCAATACTCAACAGTGAAAAGCAAGGCAGACAGAATCATGGAAAGCCAGAATGAAAATATATAATGAAGATATGCTGAAACTGTTTGACATATTCTGTGAAAATGAAGGGGCCAGAGCAAAAACAATAAGAAATTCAAGGTGTTGCCATGAGTCAGATGGAGTGGGACTTCCTCAAGGACATGAGAACCACAAGAAAGATGTTCTGTGAAGACTTCGTTGATCGTCAATGGCAGAAGTCAAGACAACATCATTTGAAAGTAGAAGAACGTGTGATGCGCCAACTGGCACCCAAGCAGAAAGATGAGGAATCACAAAAAGATCTCCCTTGGGATGAAATAAATCTTAGCATAGATGATGATACTGAAAGTGATGTTGAAGAACCTGCCTATCAACTTCAGGTGGAGGAAATGGAACTCAGCCGGCGAGTGTCCATTGGCTTTGAAAAACCATCCACCTCAACATCTGATAACATGCCACAAGAATTCTGCCACATTAGAGATAGTGTGAGGAAAGTTAGACCAGAATTTTACAAGGTGATAGACAAGCTGAAAAGTAAATATCACTGTTCAGCAAATCAACCCACAGCAGCAGTCACAGAGGTGGCAAATGGAATGTTTGGAAGAAAATGGAAATACCATTACCATGATGAAGAGGATTCCATAAATCTTGATAATGCTCCTCATGTGAAAAACATTCGTGAATCAGGCAAGGCAATCAGTGCCTTGGCTCTGGCTTGTATTGTAGATGAAATGATGGAATCGAAAGATGGAATCGAAAGAATGCGCGCCCCCAAAAGACTCCATTTTTTTTAGTTTAACTGGACCGGCAGTGTTGTTAACCACTAAAGCTACGGTCCTACTTCCCTCGCGTACCGTGTTAAGGGTGGACTCTATCGCTAGCGTGTTCACACGACTAGACCCTTCTAGGTATATGTCACAACCTACGGTGGCGTTAGGGACTGACACGGGGATGTGCACTGCGGTTCGTTGAGGGATTTCATGATTCCCTACGACATTGACACTTTTTCCATCCCCCGAAAACATCAGGTGGTGTTGGTGGTTTAGCATGAAGTGAGGTGGTGCCCGTGTCTGGCACCGGCACCGTGGAAAGAGTCGGAACGGTTTGCGCTACCGACTCAGGAGAAACACTTTCCTAACCCTTGCTCTGTGTTTCTTTTCTTTCCCATGGAGAAACGAGGTTTACAGGGTGATCCATGGCCTTGAAAAATCTCCTTTGAAACCTTACTGTATTAATATCTGGAATTAATACCATGCGACTGGACCGCAGTAACGACAACCCTAGACGACTGTCAGACAGCCGCGAAAAGTTTGACGTCACGTAAACATCCAACCGCATGACAGGGTAGGAAGACACCTACCGAACGGGCGTGTGGTACTACCGGTGAGGATATATGGGAAGCGAGGAGGGTGCTGAAGCCCTTCAAATACCCTTCCCATGTCCTCACTAACCGTTTCCCTTTTGTCTCATCAACACCAGAGAGTAGATCAGCATGCTCTCTAAAGACAGATCCTCTCTCTTTCTACACCACACTACATTCACAAAACATACACACACACATCAATCCACATACCCATTCTCACGGGTATATATATTTGGATTCCTCATGTGTAATTCTAACTCTTAGCTAAACACCTCAGTGAACCAATATTTTTTTCCTCAATTGTAATTCTCATATTTGGTTCCTCAATTGTAATTATTAGAGCCCGGATGTTTAGGCAAAATGCCATAAATGCCTTTTTTGCCTTTTTTGGGTGATTGAGATTGATATTGCCTATTAAGGAAAATATTAGCCTATTTTTCCTTTTTTACGTATATTTTCTATAAAATTGAGAAAACATAACTCTACGGACTATACACAAACATTTTGGAAGACACAATGAATGTTGCCAAGGTCGAAGCTTCAATAATAATTGAATGATTCGAATGATTATTCGAAACTTCAATAATAAATTATTAATTTATTATTGAAGCTTCGGATAATCATTTGAATAATTCATTTATTATTGGACTTCAACCTTGGCAACACTGGCTTGGCTTGGCAACATTGTTTTCGTGAGCACATCTTCCCTTCACATCACTACCAAACCAGTTTCCAGCACGAGACTAGACCACTTCCTCACTTCAACCAAGCCAGCCTTATTGAAAATAGATCAGACGACTCCTTTGCATCACAACACACTGAAAATGCCGAAAGTTAGTTCATCCATTGGCAAGAAGATGAATGATTTTGTTCGGGAGTTTGGAAGTGATGTTTTTTCCACGGATGGATCAGTGCTATTTTGCAAAGTCTGTGAAAAATCAGTGAATTTCGAAAAGAAGTACTTCATTGCACAACATGTTCAGACTGCTAAACATCAAAATGCTGCAAATAAGACGAAACCAGGAGACCAGCAAACGAGCCTGTTGAGTACATTTTCTGCATCCACCAGCCGCAAGTCTACCTTCTCCTTAGAGCTGTGTAAAGCTTTTGTTGATGCCGGTATTCCATTGTGGAAGCTAGAGAACAAGTCTCTAAAGCTATTCTTGGAAAAATATACCAAACAAGCCATCCCAAGTGAGTCTACTTTAAGAAAGAATTATGTGGACACACTTTATGACTTGACAGTGCAGAGAATTAGGGAAGAAGTGAAGGATAAGAAAATATGGATTTCAATAGATGAAACGACAGATGTCATGGGTAGATATGTTGCAAACGTAGTTATTGGCACCCTGGAAGTTGATCAGATGTCGAAAATGTACCTGCTTTCCTCAGAAGAACTAGAGAAGACCAACAGTTCAACAATAGCTCAGCTTTTTACAACAGCCCTGACATTGCTTTGGCCAGAAGGCATCCATCACAAGAATGTTCTACTCTTCCTGACAGATGCAGCACCTTACATGAAGATATCAGCAAGGGCACCTCGAGTTCTTTTCCCAGAAATGATACACCTAACTTGCTTAGCCCATGGACTTCACCGAGTTGCAGAGCATGTGCGTGGATTGTTCTCTAGTGTTGATAAATTCGTTTCTAATGGGAAGAAGATTTTCCTTAAGGCTCCATCAAGGTGTGTTACATTCAAGGAAATTGCACCTGAACTTGCATTGCCACCACAGCCAATATTAACCAGATGGGGGACGTGGATTTCGGCAGTACTGTACTACACTTCCAATTTGGACAAGTTTGAAGAGGTCATAGAGAAATTAGATGAGAGTGATTCGTCTGCTGTCCGTATTGTGAAGGAACTGCTGCAGGATAAAGTGCTACGCAATGATCTTGCATTCATTGCATCAAACTATGCAAAGCTACCAGAGGCCATCAATGCACTGGAGAAAAGAAACATGGCCATGGTTGATGCTTTGAAATGTTTTGAGTCTATCATCGAGGATTTAAGTACAGTTTCGGGTAAGAAAGTAAAATCTGTCCGTGAAAAATGTGAGCAAGTCGTTGCTGCCAACAAAGATCTGGAGACACTGAAGAATATCAGAAGAGTTCTAGAAGGAGAGAATGATGCAGATGTTGGAGAAATGGATCCGTATACTGTGGCATGCTTTAAATATGCCCCTGTTACGTCAGTGGATGTGGAAAGATCCTTTTCGCTCTTCAAGCATCTTCTGAGTGATAGAAGGCAAGGATTCAAATTTGAATCCATCAAGAAAATGCTTGTTATTTCATATAACCAGACAGATTAACTTGCATATCATACTGTATATATTTGTATTCATACATGTGATAAAGTTCTTGTTTCAATGTTATTACTTCCCTGGGAATAAATGCCCTTTTTGTGCCTATTTTGACTTATTATTTTGCCTTTTTGCCTGCCTATTTTGGAGTTTTTTAGTGCCTAAAGATCCGGGCTTTAGTAATTATCATACTTGGTTCCTCATTTGTAATTCTAACTATAACCAAGTACTTCAGTGAACCAAACCACTTACTCTTGTCATTGTAGCATTGCCTATTTTGTCATATGTGCTCTTCTGATGTCAATTAATTATTTGTCTTATTAGGTTAAGTATTAATAATAAGTAAAATCACAATTTACTTTCACTTAATCATACGATTATGTTATGTCACAGTTAGCTATCTTTTCAACACAAATCAACCCCTAGACGTCAGTTAACTGTATTAATAACATTTGGGTGCCTCTGTCTGGAAGATACACATAACTTACACTTTGCTACACTTTCAGCCCTGAGTGCTTCTGGTTGTTCACATTCTTGTTGGTGATCGTGCGAGTTGTGCCTTTAAAATTTTCACTACACGAAGGCCTGGTGTAGAGGCGTTAGACATCTTCGCACGTGCACACGGTAAGATATAAGTATTGACGTCGCTTCGGATTATTCCCCAGTGATAATTACCTTTCACCCCAAACTCGAGACTCAGATTAACTTATCGGAACCAGCGACGTTCCAAATCAAATCTTTAAGCTTGAAAGTAGCGTTCACAGTCCTCAAACTCTCAAGAGTACTTAATGTTACTTCTTGTTAAATCGCTCGGGGTATAGATTTATCGCTAACATTCAACTGGTTCGTTACCTCTTCAGAAGCAAACACTTAGGGGTCGCTCCCCTCAACTCGAGGCAACTCACTTAACTCGCCTCATTCCGAGTCAATTGACTCAACTCGACGAGTCACTCTTTAACTTAAATCGTTTTGACTCGAGTCAATCTTACTAAACTAACTTCAACTCAAGTTCTACTTAATCCTAACTCGACTCGAAGTCAACGAAACTTATGTCACGAATTAACTTTGGGTAAGGACTCGGAAGTACTTAAGGTTGATTCCTCGACATCTTATCAAGCTCATAAAGCTTCCTTGCATTAGCAACTTGATTCATCATGGCGCACGTTCTCAACTTGGATGAATTTGTCGGTAACCCGTCGGTCGCTGAGCTGAAAGAGGCCAACATAACTAAAAAAATGACTTAAAATATATCGCTTAGAACTTTAATATATTTTTCCCTTCTGACATTAGAAAAGAGGAATTAAGAACCCTCATTTTAGCTCATCTTGGGGAAGAAAACCCCTGTCCCATTCCACTTCAAGACTCAAGTCTTCTGCTGGAGATCGAGAGAGTAAAAATTCACTCTGCAGATGAAACTAGAATATGAAAAGCTATAGAAAGAAAGATAATATGCAGAAATGCAATGGATGGAAAGATAAAAAGAAAGAGAAAAAAAGAAAAAGGAGGAGAAGAAAAAGAAAGATCATGAATTGCAAATGTTTCAATTAAAATCCACTATTCAGCCTCAGCCTCGGCATATAACTAAGATCACTAAATACCTACCTTTACTCTCTCAATTCTCTGATAAAGATCGAGAGACTTTCTTTGGAGAGTTCGAAAGTTCAGCTCAACACTTCGAGCTCCCTAGAGAATACTGGACATGGCTGCTTAAACCTAAACTCACTCCAAAAGCCTTAACTATCTTGAACAGTCTCGAAAACAACACTGATTATGACCTCGTTAAAAAAGGAATTTTGGCAGCCTATTCCATAACAACCGAGGGCTACCGACAAGCCTTCCGCAAGATGTATAAATCTCCTCACCAGACCTATTTGGAGTTTGCATCTGAAAACATCGGGCTCTTCGCCGTTGGCTTAAATCAGCCGCTATAACAACTTTCGACGAGCTTGTTAATATTGTAGCACTGGAAGAGTTCAAAAGGAAGTTGATTATTCCATAATGCTCCACATCACCAACAAGGAGGAAACTGACTTAATCAAAGCCGCCCAGTAAGCGGACGTTGTTGCTCTGATTAATCGCCCTACTGCCACGGGAGAGAGAAAAGCCAAGGCTGCATCAATTGTAAAGTCAGGCGCAGGTGGTCGGTTAAGCCAGTAGGTTGTGGTTCCCAGACGGCTCTCTTTTGCTCATTTTGCAAACAACCGGGCCACCTCATGAATAACTGTCCTAATCCCAAATGCAAAGCAGCTAAAGCCCATTTTCAAAACCAGTGGCTTCTCTTCAGGTTCCCCTCACATCCACTCCATCTAACGATCCCTTTAAGCCTTTTAGATCAACAGGGACTGTTCACCTTGACCCCAATAATGTTTATAAGGTCAAAATCGTAAGAGACACTGCCTCCGCCCAATCAAACTTACTGAAGTCAGTATTCCCGGATATAGAGTAGTGTTATACAGGTGACAAGGTGTACATCAAAGACTTTCTTCAACACTTTTTCACATCACATTAGCCAGAGTACACCTTGACAGTCCCCTCGTAAAAGAAGAAGTAATAGTGGGAGTAAGTGACGACTCATCCTTGCCACTTCCAAATTCTGAATTCCTGCTAGTCAATGACTTAGCCGGAGGTTCAGTCCTTCCACCTTTGATCAGCGAAACGTTGTTAACTCCAAACCCCACCGAGCACCTTGAGAAACAGCAACCTTATATATTTACTGCTTGTGTAACCACTCGTGCACAATCTAGAAGTTCTGATCAATTACCACCTTCACCCCCTAAAGGCAGTCATTCCTCTGTTGAAGTCAATCAGCTATTCACAAATAAAGTACTTACAGAGGCTCAGCGGGAAGACTCCACCTTGGCAAAGTTTTACAATAGAGTCACTCCCAAAGACCAAATCACTCACTATCCCTTCTTCTACGAGCAGGATCAGATTCTTATGAGTGTTTCGACCCGCCAAAGTCTCGGATGAAGCTACTTGGACCAACCTAACCTAACCTAACCTAACCTAGCCTACTGTTCTACTACAACCTGTTCTTGAGATCGCTCATGAAAGTTTTGCCTACCACCTGGGGATCAAGAAAACAAGTGAGAAGATCCTGACAGACTTTTATTGGCCAGGACTTAGGGAGGATGTCAAAAATCATGTTAACTCGTGTCATACTTGCCAGGTTGCAGGCAAACCTAACCAAACTATTCCCCCCTATCCCCTTCATCCCATCGCTGTTCCCTCGGAACCCTTTCAAAAATAGTCATTGACATTGTTGGTCCCCTGCCGAAAACAAAAAAGGGTAATCAATATATATTAACAATTCTTGATCCCACAACTAGGTATCCTGAGGCCTTTCCCATCAAAAACATCACTTCTAAAACTATTGTCTCAAAGCTCAGTCAATTGTTTACCACGTTCGGGATTCCTCAGGAGATCCAGAGTGACCGAGGCACAAATTTCACCAGCGATCTATTTAAAGCAGTCTTGAATGAGCTGGGCATCACACAAACGCTGTCCACTGCTTACCACCCGCAGTCACAGGGAGCTCTAGAGAGGTGCAATGAAACACTAAAAAAATTTCCTACGTAAATTTTGTCAAAAACAAGACCTCGGGTGGGATGACGCTCTTCCTTATATGCTATTTGCCATCCGAGAAACACCTAATGTGTCTTTAGGAGTCTCCCCTTTCGAGTTGTTGTTCGGAAGGAAAGTGAGAGGGTCACTAAGGAATGTTAAAGACAAGCTACTAGGCTCAACCTCTCATAGGCTTGTCTCTGTCACTAACTACCTAGATCACTTAAAAAGCAATCCTATCTAAAGTTCAATCATTTGCCCGAAACAACATGAACTTCAATTTTGACAAGAAGGCTACAATCAGAACATTTAATGGGAGTGATCTAGTTCTTGCCTTCATTCCATCCCCTAAATCACCCTTGCAAATTAACTATCATGGTCCTTATAACATCTTGCAGAAAGTAGGAGACAACAATTATGTCAACAGCACCCCCGTCTTAAGTCAACTCAGTTAATTCATGTAAACCTCTTAAAACTATATCAAAGTAAGCATCCAGCCCCTGCATCTCAGCCAAGCACTGGTGCCGATTCACACGACTCAACTGAGTCATCTGAACCTGGCTCCAAACCAAATCATGCCCCTGACTACCGATTTGTTTGTTCATCTAGTATTCCGCGTGTTTGTCATGAGAACACTGTTATCCCTTTGTGTATGTCAAATACCACCACAACACACCCTACAGACACACAACAAAACTCTCACATCCTTCAACACCTGGATGAACACTTTGCTCATATCTCCCCCTCACAAGCTCAGGACATTGCATCACTCATGAACCAATTCAACGCCATCTTTGGCGACAACCCAAAACTTTCAAATTTTCTCTCATGATGTGCAGCTATTTCGAACAACACCTATTCGCCATGCTCCATACAGGCTCAACCTCAGAGGTGAGAACAAACGAAGGAGGTGGACTATCTACTCGAACAGGGTTTGGCTGTCCCCAGAAATTATCCATGGGCGTCTCCTGTCTTCTCGTTGCCAAGGAGGGGGTCAGCTCCGCTTCTGCACAGACTACCACAGAGTGAACGTCGTAACCGTGCCAGACGCCTACCCTCTTCCCCGGGACCTTATCGATGAAGTGGGTAATGCTAACGACTGGCAACACCATCTACAGCAGATCAAAGAAGTGTTCCACAAGCTAGAAGAGGCGAACTTCACGGTCAAGCTGGCAAAATCAACGTTTGGAGAAGCAACTGTATCCTATCTGGGCCTACAAGTAGACAGCGGCTGCGTATCCCAAAGCCTTCAACGTCGCTGCTGTCCTTCAATACCCGTTTCCCGATACACGAAAGGAGCTGCGTCGCTTCCTCGGCATGGCAGGGTTTTACCGCCGCTTCTGTCCCAACTTCGCAGAAGCCGCTGCCCCTCTGACAAAGCTCACAAGCGGAACCGTAGGGTACAAGTGGACCCCAGACTGCCAGCAAGCCTTCATCCAACTAAAGAATATGCTAGCTCAAGGACCGGTCTTGCAGGCTGCTGACTTATCCAAGCCCTTCGTCATGCATACCGACGCCATTGACTTCGCCTCAGGTGCCGTCCTCCTCCAAGAAAAAGACGGCATCCTACACCCCATAGCCTACCATTCCACAAAGTTAAAAAATCATGAAAAGAACTACAGCACCGTGGAATGAGAACTTCTGACCATCATAAACTCCATCCAGAAGTTTGAGCACTATTTACAAGCCGGTAGCAAGCCTCTACATGTATTCACAGACCATAACCCCCTGACCTTCCTTCATCGCAACAAGTTCTCTAATCAACGCCTCCTCCGGTGGTCTCTTATGCTACAGTCCTACGCCATCGAAATTCACCACATCAAGGGGCGTGACAACTGCAACGCCGACGTCCTTTCTCGCCCACCTAATACCTAATGAAGAGGGTCCCACCATCCTTACGCCTCACTACTGCACTTCTTACAATCGTTACGTCGTTCCTAAGCTGGGGGGTGTTATGGTACCCTCGTCCAACCGAGCCTAGAAGCGCGCCATCAAACAACATCACATCACCAATAACTAACTCACGCACGACTCCTCGAAGCTCCAGCCGCACCAGCTTCACCCATCATTCAATTCAATGTCACGAAGGCTCACACTTCGCGGACCGTCTCGCCCGCCGAGGTTATAAAAATGCCTCCACTAACTCACCCCATCAGTCCCACCTGAGATAGCTCACTCTTTCGAAGACGCAAGGGCTCTTCACTTGGCCGAGCAACCAGGATTCACCAAGGGGTCTGACACACACACACACACACACACACACACACACACACACACACACACACACACACACACACACATCAAACCACATATCCATTCTCACGTTTATATATATATATATATATATATATATATATATATATATATATATATATATATATATATATATATATATATATATATATATATATATATATATATATATATATATATATATATATATATATATATATATATATATATATATCTATATATATATATATATATCTATATATATATATATATATATGGGTTCATCATTGCAATTCTAACTCTTAACTAAACACCTCAGTGAACCAATATCTCGTTCCTCAATTGTAATTATCATATTTGGTTCCTCAATTGTAATTCTCATACTTGGTTCCTCATGTGTAATTCTAACTCTTAACTAAGCATTTCAGTGAACCAAACCATTTACTCTTGTCATTGTAGCATTCCCTATTTTGTCATATGTTCTCTTCTGATGTCAAGTAACTATTTGTCTAATTAGATTAAGTATTAATAATAAGTAAAAATCACCATTTACTTTCACTTAACCTTATAATTATGTTATGTCACAGTTAGCTATATTTTCAACACAAATCAACCACTAGACGTCAGGTAACTGTATTCATAACAAAGATCAAAAGTGGAGATTATCTCCTTAACGCCCCGGCCCTCCCAGAGGGTTCTCACACCTTCTGGAGAGGGCTGTTTAGTCGCCGACTCCAGAGGACCGCCGCCGTCCGGATCTCGTTAGACGGGTCAGCCCATCGGTGATGGGCGCCGTCTCGCAGGAGGACATCGCGGCGGCAATGAAGGCCACCCCCAAAGCGTCGGCAAAGGGTCCCAACAGTCGCACCATTAGCGACCTGACAGGGCTCGGGACGGCCAAGCTTGCCTGGGTGGTTACCGGGTGCCTCTGGCTTGGGGCTCTTCCCCCTAACTGGGTCAAGGGCAGGACCATTCTGCTCCCCAATTTGCCAAAACCATCGGCACCAGGGGATCTCCGCCCTATTACCATCACTCCCCTGATTACAAGGCTAACTAACCGGATACTAGCAAGGCGGCTAGACCGGGACGCCCCGCTGCCCGCGCAGCAAAAGGGGTTCAAGAGGGAAGAAGGCTGTGCTGCCAACATCGCAGTTTTAAAGGCGGTGGTCAAGGCAGCACAGCAGAAACCCTCGAACGTCTTTGTTGCGTGGGTGGACTTTAAGAAGGCGTTTGACTCGGTGAGCCACCCCTCCCTGAATGCTGCCGACAGGAGATTGGGTCTAACATCCAGACTCATCGAGTACATACGTCAGATGTACGAGTCGGCAGCTACCGAACTTGACGCAGGCGACCCCATCAACATCAAAAAGGGCGTCGTGCAGGGAGATCCCCTCTCCCCCTATATATTCAACATATGCCTAGACTGGGCCCTGGCTACTCCCCCCAAAGACATCGGGGTTAAGGTGGGTGGTTGCAATATCAACTATGTCGCCTTTGCCGACGATGTGGCGCTCCTAGCCTCGACTCGCCATGGACTCCAGGCCGCCCTTAACAGCCTAACAGAGGCTGCGGTGGTATCGGGGCTCGAGGTGGGAATTGGCAAGTGCACCACTCTCGGCATAGTAGCCGACAAAAATAGGAAAACATGGGCCAAAGATGCAACCCCCTTTAAGATCTCGGGGAGGCCTGTCCAAGCTCTGGCACCTGGGGAATTTTACAAGTACCTGGGAGTCCAGATGGTCGCCAGTGGAGGGGCTACGGCGTTCCCTGCGCACGAAGACCTTGTGCGCAAGCTTGCCAGGCTTAAGAAACCACCGGCAAAGCCCCAGGAAAAACTGTGGACTTAACTAAGATCATTGTTCCCCAGCTGCTGTACCCACTGGCGAACATGGCTGCTACGGCCGCTCAACTAGGCCGTATAGGCTTGGCCGTCAGGCGGGCCGTCCGGACCTACCTATAACTGCCGATGGATACCCCCGTGGGGTACTTCCATGCGGCGGAAGTGGACGGGGGACTGGGCATACTTTGTCTGGCCACACAGGTCCCTCGGCTCAAGGAGGACCTTCTCCAGCGGTTGAGGGATTCCGAGGACCCGGAGGTTGGCACGCCGTGGGAGCCGGTGGGCAGGCGCCTCCTCAGGGCAGTACACCACGCTCGAGGAAGGTAGCTGTACGAGGCAGTTGATGGGTGCCTCGGAAACACCTGTCTCAAGCGGCTGGATTCAAGACGGTACCCTTCTCCTCAAAGGGGCGACTTCAGCCGAGCGGTAAAGCTTCGGGGCAATCTGCTCTGCATGCGAGAGGGAGGCGGGTGGATGACATCAACTGCGACCTCTGCCGCAGATATCCGGAGAGCCTGGGCCACATAATGCAGCGTTGTCCTGCGGTCCAGGTTACTCGTGCACGTCGACACGATCATATATGATACTTTGTAGCGGGTAGGCTTGAGGATGCGGGTTTGAACGTTCTCAAAGAACCGGCCATTCCAACCACGGCCGGAACCCGCATCCCCGACATCGTAGCCGCCCGCGAGGACTGGGGCTCGGTAGTGGTAGATGTTCAAGTGGTCGCTGACGCGGCTGCAGGGGATTTGAAAACTGCACACCACAGAAAAAACACCTATTACGATGTCCCTGACATCAGGCGGTGGGCCCAGGCCAAAACAGGATTCCCTCCAGCCTTCTCCTCCATCACCGCAAGCAGAAGGGGAATCCTAGCCCGCCCAACAGTTGTTACCTGGCAGGCGCTCAGGCTTCGAAAGTCGGAATTAAAAGTCCTAGTTGCCCGGGTGATCGAGGGCGAGCTGAACATCTATCGGGACTTCAGCCGAACAAGTAGGGGGGTGGCCCACCACCCGGCTAAGTCAGGGGTTAGCAGTCCCCTTAAAGATTAATAAAGTTAAAATCTCTCCACCAGCGTTTCGGCGTTGTTAATAGATAGGAAATATATAAATGTTGGGAGCTGTGTCTTCCACACGCAGCGCCTTAGTCGAGATTATACTTCGTTGTTTCTCTCCAACTCCATTATGTACTATATTATATATTTAAATTAAATAAAAGAAAGTAAAGTAAATAGTAAAATATTAAATGAAAACTAAATTTATAACTACTATAATTACAAACTGCAAAGTGTAAAAAAAATTAGAAGCGTACGATTACTAAGAACCCCTCCACGTGGGCCCGCTGGGCGTGATATGGCGGGGGGGCCCCGCCCCTCCCGTCCTCGTCTTGGCTGCAACTCCGTGTCACGTCAAAGTTTCTCCACCGCGATGGCCCGCATATGCTCGGCGCCAGCGTGGACCATCGGTTTTCTAACAAGAATTTCCTAGTGTCCGCTTGCTAATCGACGCATGCTGGAACCCGATGGAGATGGGCACCCCGACGACCACGGATCAACCTGCCCTATCTGTGGGCGCGCGTTCGCCTCCCTCATCGATCGCCGCGTCCACCAACGACAAGCTCACCCTACCGAGTGCTATGCTGCGGAGGCTGGGAGGCTTGCTACGCGCCCAACGGCAAGGTGGGATCAGGAGGAGATGGCCCTGATGGCTACCTCTGAAGCGTCCCACCCGAACATACGCCTGATAAATCAAGCCATCCAGAGAGAGGTGCTGACCCACCACACCCTGGTCGCCATCAAGGGGAAGAGGAGGCATGATGTCTACAGGGCAAAGGTCCAAGCTGCAGTGGGGCGGCTCGAGACAGCACGTGCCTCCTCTTCAGCACCCCTGGATGAGGGGCCGGGGTCCTGGAGGCCGGCCTCGCTCAGCCCCAGCCCAGGACAGACTCCACCACCACCTGCGGATGACCCTGGGGAAGTGGGCGGGGAGAGTGGGCCAGGCTGCTCCTCCCCGAACGCGAGCACAACACCTGCTCCGCCCGAAAGCAGCAACGCCACGACTGAGCAGGAGGTCACGTATATCTTTACATGTAATCATATGCTAATTATACAATTTTCTTCTTACTGAGATACCGCAGGGACGAGGTTGTCGAAAGTGCTCAGGTGAAAAGAAAGAAAGAGGTAGAGAATGTTACCATCGCTTCAATTGAAGCCATTCATCGGTTTGATCATTTGAAGGACATTATTGAAAATGCCAAAGACTGTATAGACAACTCCGATGCAAGGCCTACGACCCTGAAGGACTTCACCAACCTGAGGGATGTCCTGATAACTCAACTGATGATAAAGTCCTCCGAGACCTATGGAATTTTCGAATTCACCTCTCGAATACTTCGAGATGGAGGAGATTATGTATCCCATGACTAATGCTGTGGAGTGCTATGTAGTCAGAATTGCAAAGCACAAAACGGACCAACATGGTAATTATTGTTTAATTTTATGTCATATACTACCGAACGATCTTAAGCCCCAAAACACTGCCGAATTTTGCAACA
>NW_026111609.1:708569-881069 GCF_024679095.1 Eriocheir sinensis
GGGCAAAAGTAGAGAGAAAGTCAGAAATATGCCAAAAAGGAAAAAAAGTAAGAGAACAATGTCTGAAAAAAAAAAAGAAAAGAGAATTAAATAAATCTTGGAAAGAAAGGGATCAAAAAAGGAAATAAATGAAAAGAAATGGAAAAAAATCAACCTCAAAAATTGAAAAGAATGGAAAAAAAAAACGGACAGGAAAAGCATAAAAAAACTTTTTTGCAAAAAGTCGATAAAAAAGTAATACATCTGCTCCTTTAAAAGACCAAATGAAGAAAGAAAAGGAACAAATCCCCGGAGAAGAAAAAAATATGAAAGAAATCATCCCAAAAGGAAAAACAGCTCAAAAAAAAGCAATGAAATCATGAAAAAAGGAAAAGAAGACAAAGATAGCAGAAAATAAATTAAATTAAGTCAACCCAAAAATGGAAAGAAATTGAAAAAAAATAAAAGAATGGAATTAAAAGAAGGAAAGTCATTAAAAAAATGGACAGAAAAAGGAAAAAAAAAGGAGAAAATATTATTAATTTGCTTTAAACTTCACCCCTGGAAATGGAAGAAACAGCGAAAAACAAGCCCCCCAAAAACGAAGAAGAAGAGAGTCAGGAAGACCCGGACACTCGCCCACCGTTGTGTGTGTGTGTGTGTGTGGCAGACAACCAGCACGTCCTCTCCCGGCCACGCGACTAGCGAGACTGGCAGTGGTTAGGGTGGGCAGGTACCGGTAGCAACAGTACCGGTACTAAAAGGTACCAGCTATACGATACGAATTGCACCGGTAAACCAGTTTTCGGTACCGGGTCCAATACTAGTCAGTCGCTCAAAAGAGTGTCCCTCATTTCTTCTTCACACGCGTAAGACTGAGTGAATATCTCGGTGATAGCGGACATTTTCTCTCTCTCTCTCTCTCTCTCTCTCTCTCTCTCTCTCTCTCTCTCTCCTCTCTCTCTCTCTCTCTCTCTCTCTCTCTCTCTCTCTCTCTCCACTGAATGAAGTAAATATTTATTACTTTCGATAAACAGTATATATATAATTACTATAAGATGGGACTCAGAGCCTAATAGCAGTAACAGTATATATATATATATATATATATATATATATATATATATATATATATATATATATATATATATATATATATATATATATATATATATATATATATATATATATATATTAGCAAAAAACTAAAAAAAATAATCGGACTTGAAAATTATCTTTAATAGATGTTTAATAAAATAATGGAGCCGAACGGGAGGATGGAAACATCAGACAGGACAAAATGGCAGGAAGACGGACATGCAGCGACTGCACAGCCGGCCCAACACCACACAGCCAACGAATGGCGGGCGAGCGTGTCCCTATAGCTGTTGGCACTTGAACTAAACGGCAAACTTTCGATGGTGCCGTTAGTCTTCCGACACTTTGAGCGCGGCCCATTATCGTCGATGCACTCGGCACTGAGCAGTACCGATTTGTAATGATTTCCTCGGCACCCGGTACCGGTACCGGGTCCCGAATAAAGTTAAGCATCATTTTTTCTGTCCTGTAACAACATTATTAAAGGCCATTTTGATTCCTTTGTCCCTGGAGCAGCTTCAGAGCTCATTCATAAAGTGTGCTCCCAAATCATCATTCATGGTTATGGATAACCCCATCATCATGCTTGTTGAAAACTCTGGACTTAAGTCCTCTATAAAGAATATCTAGCCTTCGACATTGCTTCTGGATCTGTATTAGTTGACTGGAAAAAATGTATTTATTTTCTCAAACTCCTGACACAAGAGGGGAAAGAAAATGAAAGAGGTAATTAATATCATCAGAAAGCATATCATGAATCATTCTTGTTTGTATCTCACTTCTGGTGTCCTTCTTGCATTGCCAACCTGAAGTAGCATTTAAGTTCATTCAATTTTCAAATTAGTCTCTTGATGACGCGTCCTTGTATCAGCCATTTGGTATCACAGCTTAAAAATGGCACATTAACTGTGTTCTTGTCACTGCATTCTCCTTCATATTGTTCATCATTCATTTCTTCAAACAGCTGCTTATATGTGTGGCGTCGAAGTGTACTGTTTGAAAACCATCCGGGAATGCTCTACAAGCCAAAAATACAGGGCTTGCAGGCAAGGTTTCAAATGATTTTGGACCACTGGAGTGCCAAGGAGAATTAAGCAGACACATTTATTCAATATGCATTTCAGGGGACGCTTCTTTAATCCTCGACCAGACACTGTAGTTTTCCCCAACCATTACAGCAGCTCCATCACAGTGCACTAAACAATCAGAAAGTGACAGACCATACTCTGAGAGACTGTCTTTAACTGCCTGGAAAAGAGGCCACACTCCAGTTGCCTGAACTACTGGGTACAGTCTCTAAAAAAATGCAGCCATGAATTTTCAGACTTTTCACTATAATATCTTTTGCCACAAATTGCTAGGAGTTTTCCACTGAATGTCAGTAGTTTTGCTCAAGAATAAGAAAAATATTTTCCCATTAATATCATATTTCACTTCAGCCTAAGGAATGGGGACAAGACAGAACTTATGAGAGTGGTACACTTTGTTCGGTGTAGATGAATGTTTCCCAGGGTGAGACCTTGTCATTCTTTTTTGATGACTTCACCCAGGTGATATATTGTTTGGATGGAACAGTGACAGCACATCGTAGGTGATAACTCAATTTCTGCCCTTTTTCACATAATCTCAGACACTGGAGACAGCTTCAACTTTTGGGAGAAATTCACTGTTTTTGAAACTGACACTGAACTGACAATTTTTCTGTGCTGGGCTCCTTGTTCATGTTTCCCCAAAAGTCGATTCATCGATGTGAGGTGCAAAGTCTTGCGGCATAACTTGCAGAAAGCAAGATCAGAACCCACAGATAACACATTGGTGAACCAGGGAAATTTTTTCCCATCAGCCCTCCATGGCTCTTAAATCTAAAAGAAAAGCATTATTTAGGTTAGGTTTGGTTCAGTTCTGACACAAGCCTCATATTCACACACAACCCTATGAGTATAGCTGCGTACCTGTAGGTGCACTGCTAGATAGTACATATAAAGAAAGTCTGCCACCAGGCACCATTCCACCAGCGGTCAGCCACCGTTGTTTGTTTTGAGTTTGTAACTTAACTGTTTTCCCACCAGAGAGCAGCAAGATCAAGATCACTCTGCCAGCAAGTGCCAATTTCAAACTCTCATTCACTTCCCATTTCCATATTTTCACTGTTGACTCAGGAAACGTGAACTTTCAACATATTTTATTTATTATTCACCAGGAGCTCTGAAATTTCACCAGAGTTCACCAGATTTTGTCTGGTTCCAAACTTATTTATTATTCACCAGAAGCTCTGGAAATTTCATCAGATTTGTTAATGTGGTGAGTTTTCACCATCTGGCAACACGCCGCTCTGCTGGCTGGTTGCTGGCGCACGCTTCCTTGCCTATGACTCTTTTCTTCTCTCTCTCTTTCTCTTTCAAGAAAAGTGTATCAAGACACATCTCCACCAATTGACCTCTCTTTTGGCCACTCTATACTATTTTCTGTTGTGAGCGGCAAGTAGCAGGCTGTTTTATACACTTTGTTGCCCTTGATCCGGCTCTTTTGTTGTAAAAAATAAAATAGACATGCTTATGTATGTTACAAAGATGATTGATAATTGAATAATATCCAATATTATGTATTTCTAGAGAAGATTATTAAGATAAGACTGTTTTTTCTAGTTTTATAAATCGCTTCTAGAAGTATATTTCATTGGTATGTTTCATCATGTGAATGTGTGACTGTACGTCGCAACACCATGGCAGTGCCGCGCACATGATGTTTAATACCACGGTGCTGGGTGGCGCTTACTGAGGTGCTCCTTGCCGTGGGAACGGTGCTGATTCGAGAAGCCTTGGCACCGGATTATTCTTGCGCCGGACTGAAGCCGGCAGAAGACAGTGGATTATGGTGACGAGCAGATCACTGCTCGGGGTGTATGTACGACTGCTCACAAAAACAGTAATTATTATGTAAAACTGCTGATATAGTTAAAAGTAAACACGTTTTTGATAACAGAGAGAGAGAGAGAGAGAGAGAGAGAAATTAATAGCATCTTCCATTTGACACAAAACCCGGAACCAGGTTCGGGATAAACCCGACCCAGGTCCGGGTTTTCGCGCTGCAATGGAACGCATTTTAGGCGGATATGTAAACAAACATTCTTCCTCTTCTTCTTTGACCTGTCCTCTCCCTCAAGCGTCTCTCCTGTTTATTCACACTTTTCCTTTCAATTGTGCTGTTGTGTAGCTAATTTTCTTCACTGCAATACACTATCACACTTTACTTTTCAGTCTGTTGCTGGAATAACTTAACTGACATTACTTATCCGTGCGCTTATTCAAGCATTTGTGCCCTTTTTCCCAGCACTGCATCTCCATCCAACACGTACCGTGCGATGGCCCTGTTGTACTCCTCTAGCCTCTTAGCCCACTCCTCCTGGTGCTACTAATAACTCCCCTCTCTGCCTCTCATGGTTGCTGCATTCTACTATTGGATGTTCCACTGATTCTTTCTCCCCTGTCCTGGCTACAGTTCTGCTCCCTCCCTATTCCTGCCATTTTAGCTGGGGTTCTCGTTCTGCTTTAAACATCAGCCTGCTCCCCAGTCTCCTGCATGCCAGTCTACTCCCTCTAGCTTCTGTGTCTTGTACCATCTTAATGTCGACTCTTTTACTATAAAATTCATAGGCCAGCTGAGGCAGATGGCGCACCACCTGTTCATCTTCTCTTTACAACAAAAAAGGCAGCTCAAGGCACAAAAAACAATAATAAAAAAACCGCTACTCCCTGGTCCCAAAAATAATTAAAGAGGTGGCCGAAAGAAAGATCAATTTCGGGAGAGAGGTGTCCTGATACCCCTATCAGGCTGATGGATAAATGGGTTTTCTGGGAAAGCAAACTCTTTTTAACTTAGACATTAGATACTTGCCTGTGTCCCAGGTAATAGGTTCTCACTTGACGCAGGCTTAAGGGTCAGAGACAAATAAGCGCTGATGAACAACACACTTGTGAGACCAACACTAGCATGCTGCTCCACGGTGTGGGATCCCTACACACACACAAACATTTATAAGTTAGCACTAATCAACACCAAGGTGGCTCGGTTCATTATAAACAATGAACTTGAACACCAGGCATCATAACACAGATCAAACAACAGATTAATATGTAACCTCTTCACATGTGCAGACAAGCACACACTTGGGTAAATTGTACAAGATAACATACACTTACATTGAGCATTGACCCACACACATACTCACAGGACGCAAACAGTCACCATACTCATAAACAGGCACCTCAGACAAAATACCAAACATATCACACAAACACTGACACATGTATGGACTCATACTTTCCACTGCACCACACGACTGGAACAGCCTCCTCACAGACTTTAGACTGTGGTACAATAGACTCATTCAGAAAACAAATACACTCTCACTTGTCACAAAACACCAAGACTAACTAGTAGTACACACCTATTAATTTCCCTTCCCTACACACTCGGCATCCCAGTTCCCCAGCAGCCAACACAAATATCTGTGTACATGCACCTGTACTGGTGCCCTGTGCATTACTTGTCAAGATCAAGACAACACACAGCTTATCAAATGCCTTAACCTTACCTAATGATAACACTGCTGAACTATAACTCATTCACTCAGCACAAAATAGGGTCATGAAAATCAAGATCAATTTTATCCTCCGCATAAGAAAATAAAAGCAAAAACAGCTATACAAATGCATATATTTAACTAATAAAAACATTGAGCTACCAATTAACAACAGAAGTAAGTAATTTCTCAATTTTTTCTTATTACACAGATTAATCACGAAAGAAACTGAATTTCAAGACATTGATGGAACACGTTGATAATTTAGAAATTAAAAATACACGAAACTATTAATAATGATTATCATGAACTGGTACATGTTAACTTTACAGTTTTGACTCACTCTAAGATCAAAAGAAACTAATAATGACACCTACAGAGTTTGTGACTTGAGCAAGTTGATAACCTGCCAGGAGGTACTAAGATGAAAGGGGGCCCTGTATGGAGACTTGTCTGAGGGACCCTCGGACTTGTGTTGTAGGTGGTGAGGTGACACACACCCCAGACATGCCACCTTTGATAGATGACTGTATATTGATAATCCAAATTGGATACTTTCACAACAATTGGAATACTATTCAAGCCTTCAAATTATACCTCGGCAACAAAAATATGATGGAATATAATTTTAAACAAAACTCGTCATTTAGGAAACAACCTATTTGGACCTATAGCCGCATTATTAGTTATCTTGTAACTTATCTTGAACCTGCGACCAGCGTGACGGAAGAGCCACTCCAGTAGATCTTAAGAATTACCACTCCACCCCTCCACCACCCCAGCCCCCTACCCCCAAGACAAACCTGGGGACCTGGGGAACCGGGGTGGAGCCTATCACTGAAAAATGGCCTTGTCAGAATATCAGATGGTGGGCATACTGCCCCCCACCCCCACCCCCGCCGCCCTCCCAATCCGTCCTGCGCGTAAGTTTTGACAGGCCACGCCACATGTCAAATATATTTAAATCCATCTAACTGAACTTTACGACCTGCGCGCACTGACTTAGGAACTAGTTTGTAGGGTGCACTGCAAAGTGTATGAGGCTCAGTCTGTGTATAGAGGCGGTTGTGAAACAATAACAATGGACCTAGAAAATCCGAGCCACCTAACTCTATAATTAAAGAGGCTTGCCCCTGGCTCCCCAAGGTAAAACGTATACGAAAATGCATTATAATAACAATTCTTTCACGTGCTAAATTAATACGAATATTGGTTTAGAGTGGTTATTCTTAAGTTTGCCCAACTGATTACCATTTAAATATAATATTGAGTTGTTACTGCTTCACTCATTGCTAATCTAACCTAACTGGTATTTTTTGTGATATCAGTAACCCAAATAACACAAAGTCACTGAAACAAACGATTCATCTTTACATTATGTATAAATGGGGTTACCAATGATGATGAAAATTCACTGGGTAGGTAATGATAAATAATAAATCAACATGTATCGGCAATAAACACGTCAATCACTGTAAGGTAAAGGTAAAGTTGGGGCATATGCGCAGCGCGTGGCCTCGGTGCTCATCTCCGTCGCATTGGCCCTTGAGTCTGTGGTGGAGGGAGCCCATTACCCCTGACACAGCGCTAATTTGACACCCGGTGGGTGCTATTCTATATAAAACACAGCCGTCGCGTTTCACTCCCTCCTCGCCCGGCCACAAAACCCTTGCCCTGCCATACATATATGACTCTCCACACATCTATTCATCCAATTGTTTTGTTTAGTTACTACAGCCCTCTTTGCTGGGCCCGAAATTAAAATGTCAACGCCCCACCCACTGCACCACTTTTTAACTTATTATTCATGGTTTTCGGCACATGTCTATGGGTAAATATGTAACGGCATACAGTACCTGCAATTTCGGATCACGAGGCACCACCTGGATGCAGTGGTTGCAGCAAAAATACCCAAATATGGGAAATAAGGCATGCAAATGGCGGCGGCGGCGATAGTCTTGGTCCTGGCCTGAGTCTTGGGTCGAAAGTGATCTGGCTAACCTCTGCTCGGCAGTGGGTCCCTCCGGTCACCCAGATCCTCTAAAATGGGTGCAGGCTGAGGCGTCAGCTGATCGGTTCTGCTAAATGGAACACGCCAGATCACGACCCAGAAACGGGTTACGCTAAATGGAAGATGCTATAAGTGATCTCAGAGTGAACTTAACGGCTCCGCTTGGCCAAAACATAATCCACATCACCTAACTAAAAGGGCTATTGTGTTATCTCAACAACTTCAATCAACTGGAGAAAGCAGGCAACGGTACACCGAACCTGACGAGAGATAGCAGTACGTGCCCTTATCACAAAACATAACACCTACCCGCAGTTATTATAAAAACTTATAATATAAAAAGGCTAACAAAAGTGGTGGCAGCGTGGTAACGAACAACTTCGAAGTGTTATAACTCTCTCAAACATATTAACAGTAGCAAGTGTGTGTAGGGGTGACAGAGAAGAGTGCAAGAACGCTGACACAACCCGCGACCTTTTCTGCCCCGGTGAGTCGAGTCAGCACACCCGCACCTGAGAGCAGCGCCCCGCCCGCGTGACTCCACACCGCGCCGCTGCCAGGGGTCTCCAGCGTTACCCTGAGACGCCCACTTGTCTGCCTACGCTACAGCCTGTCGTGGAAAGCGCTTACCTTCGCCAGAACAGGGCGGACTTTTGGCGACGTGGTTGCTCCCCCACCCATTCATCCCCGCTGCCAGGCGACGACGACGGTCGCCACCACTTCTGACCTTCTATCTGATCGCCAGTATGGGTTCCGCAATGGGCGTTCTACTGGTGATCTCCTAGCCTTCTTAACTGACTCTTGGTCATCCTCTCTTAGCCGTTTCGGTGAAACTTTTGCTATTGCGCTGACATATCAAAAGCTTTTGATGGGGTCTGGCACAAATCTTTGCTTTCTAAACTACCTCCTACGGTTTCTATCCTCTCTGTACCTTTATTCCAGTTTCCTTTCTGACCGTTCTATTTCTGCCGTGGTAGACGGTCACTGTTCTTCCCCTAAATTTATTAACAGTGGTGTCCCACAGGGTTCTGTCCTATCTCCCACTCTTTTTCTGTTGTTCATTGATGATCTTCTTTCCAAAACGAACTGTCCTATCCATTCCTACGCCGGTGATTCCACTCTACATTATTCAACTTCTTTTAATAGAAGACCCACCCTTCAGGAACTTAACGACTCAAGGCTGGAGGCTGCAGAACGCTTAGCCTCAGACCTTACATTATTTCCGATTGGGGCAAGAAGAACCTGGTGTCCTTCAACGCCTCAAAACACAGTTTCTCCACCTATCCACTCGACACAATCTTCCAAACAACTATCCCCTATTCTTTGACAACACCCAACTATCACCTTCCTCAACACTAAACATCCTCGGTCTATCCTTAACTCAAAATCTCAATTGGAAACTTCATATCTCATCTCTTATTAAATCAGCTTCATCGAGGTTGGGCGTTCTGTAACGTTTCCGCCAGTTCTTCTCCCACGCACAGATGTTTTCCATTTACTGGGGCCTTGTCCGCCCTCGTATGGAGTATGCATCTCACGTGTGTGGGGGATCCACTCACACAGCTTTCCTGGACAGAGTGGAGTCTAAGGCTCTTCGTCTCATCAGCTCTCTTCCCCTTACTGATAGTCTTTTACCTCTTAAATTCCGCGGCAATGTTGTATCTCTTTCTATATTCTATCGATATTTCCATGCTAACAGCTCTTCTGAACTTGCTAACTGCATGCCTCACCCCCTCCTGCGGCCCAGCTGCACACGACTTTCTACTCATGCTCATCCATATACTGTCCAAACACTTTATGGAAGAGTTAACCAGCATCTTCACTTTTTCATCCCTTACACTGGTAAACTCTAGAACAGCCTTCCTTCGTCTGTATTTACTCCTGCCTATGACTTGACCTCTTTCAAGAAGAGGGTATCAGACACCTCGCCTCGCGTATTTGATATTCGTCTCGGCCACCGCTTTTGTTTCTTTTTTAGGAGCTGATAGTAGCGGGCTATTTTTATTGTTTTCTTTTTTTGTGTGCCCTTGAGCTGCCTCCTTTGTTTAAAAAAAAAAATTGTGAAGCAGGACAACTGTAACTCTGGCCCTGTGAAAAGTTAGATAACAGTTCTCGCATTAAACATAACACTTAAAACTCGCCACCTTAAAACTACACATAAAAACGGTTAACACTTAGGACATATCTTGAGATACCGAGTGAGAGCTTACGTCCACTACCTTAGCTGTTAAGTCCAGATCCCGTCTCATTCATTAGGATGGTGGTATGGTGGTTACTACTACTTTGACTACTACTTTTTACTACTACTATTACTGCCAGATTTGGCTAGTGCGTTGTGGCGTTGACTCATTAAGTGGTGCCGCTACTACTTCTACTACTACTAGTACTACTACTACTAGTACGACTACTACTACTACCAGATAGGGCAGTGGTTCTTAACCTTTTTCATTGTTTGACCCCCTGAGACTTTCCAGGGTATTACCGTGACCCCTATAATAACTTTTGTAATGGTTACCTTTATGTAAAGGTAAAAACAAAACTATGTGAAGATCCTGATTTATAAAAAAAAAATATTACAAATAAAAGACCTTGAAAATGCCACAGATCTCCTCAAGTGCTATTTCAAAATCCATGGAACTAACACACATAAAATAAAACCTACTTCTTCAATCAGTGGGAGGACTGACATTGTTTTGCAGCCATAACTACATCAAAACGAGGAGCAGTGTTCGACAGGCAACACCTCAGGTCATTCTCAACCATAAGTCTACTGCGCCTTTGTTTTCAGTGCCATCATTGCTGAGAATCCAGCCTCGCAGCGATAGGTCGAGGGGACTGACCAGCATGGTCAGTGCACGCACCGAAAGAAGAGGATAGTCGTCCTTCTGTGTCGCCCCCAGCGTAATTCCTTCTGCTGCCTGTGGGCGCAAACGCAGCTTAGCTGGCGAAACAAGCGGTGAGACGGCAGTTGCTTTTGAGCCGGCTCGTAGCCCCATGGGCGAGCGCGGGCTTCTCTTTGGAATGTCAGATTTATTTAGTACTTACTCATAAAATGAAGCACGTATTAAATTAAAGTATAGGATATTATATGATTAATGATTATAATTCTATAAATAATGAAAAGGGTTGGTTGCCTACGTGGCAAATCTTAAAATTTCATTCTTTCTCTATATAAATTCCCCTTCTCTCTCTCTCTCTCTCTCCATATTTACACATTAAAACCTAAGCCTTAAATCCATATAACCCCATATGAATCTTTTTGTTATCTATATTTGGGGAGGCGGTGGCTGAGTCGTCAAAGTAACGGCCTCGTGTTCAGAAGGACGCGAGTTCAATCCCCGCCCGGTGCCACCAAGCTGGGATTTTTCAGCCGCCGCCGAGTGGTTTAAACTACCCACATGCTGTCCAGAAGACCACCTATCAACCTGGACTCTAGATTCTAGGATCAAAGATGAGCTCTGGAGGCAGCATGAGCCAATGCAAGATGGCGCCACTATAAACACTCGCCTGCGCCAGAACGGGCTGGGCCATCAGGACCTACCGGAAAGAAGCGTTTGACCGACCATCAGGATACACCGGAAGAAGCCTACCAGCAATAGGCTGCAATGTAAAAAAAAAAAAAAATATTAACACGCTATAGTTCATCGATTTCATATGAGCCCTGTTCATGTTAGAGTTAACGTTAACGTCATTATTCTGGATCAAGTTTGAAAGCGATTGAAGCCGTCTGTAGACAAATTTTGAACAATTTCATTACCAAGAGGCGGAGTTAGAAGTTATTTGGACGAAAACCCGTAACGCTTCGATCATGTTGGCATAAAATCTGGGCTTATTCATGAATATTTTGTGTATGTACGTAGGGTAAATACTCTTCCGGATGAACTCCACGCTCTTTTACATGCATTGTTCTTTACAACAGTGTGTGTAAGGTGTGTGCATCAAGAGTACTCTTCTGGGTGAATGTTTTCCTCACATATTCTTATTCATAGTTTTTACCCCAATATGTGTAAGTGTAGGTATTGTATATACTCTTCCGGGTGAATTCCGACGATCCTTATAATCTTTGTTTTTACAGCAATGTAAGGTGTGTGCATCAATGGTACTCTTCTGGGTGAATATTTTCCCACATTTTTTACATTTATAGTTTTCCACCCCAATGTGTGTAAGGGTATGTGTATTACGGTAGGTACTTTTCCTGACCCTCCTGCCCTCCTTGTTTCCTCTGTTGCTAAAATGAACAATTCAAATGCTTTATAAGGAGCATAATGTGATATTCAATATCATTACCACGCCCCATTGTGTGCTTATTCGGCCATATCATGCTTACCTAAGTAGCAAGCACGAGTTCCATTATGCTGAATCTCGTTGGCCGCCAGCGCATTCTATTTTTAGGTAGTGGCCGTCCCTACAAGTAATAAGGATGGCCATGGAAACCGAGAATGTTTTAGCAAATGATACACAAAGAGTGTACAAGGTCTGTGGTTGAGGTGTACGTCGTCAGGTTGCGTGAGGGAACCACAAGCATTATTTGGAAGAGTATTTGATACCTCATACACATCATTAGTTTTCTTCAAACTCGAAAGAGCTGAAGGTACAGGGCGCCCTTCCTTGGTGGGAAAGAAGCCTGTTGAGAAAGGTTTGACTCGTAAGACGTACCCCTGCGCTGTTGAGCCCAGCACAGGGATCGTCAAAATAAGCGGGGCTGCTAACTGGTAAGCATGCTTGTGGCTAAAACTCCCCGAAGGTTTCAGGGTTACAGGATATAGTTTCCATATCTCGAGCAACACACGAGGTGGGGAAAAGCCCCAGAGCCGTGCCAGTCCCTATAGATAGAAAAGTTTGGTTAGCATGATGATGAGATGAGATGAATTAAGAGAATGGACAATGAGGAAACTGAAACAAATATATTATGCTATATTTATTAAACAATTAGGTTAACCTTACACATTATCAATACACCTAAATTTAGGGCTCTAGTACACATTGGTCCTTGTAGGAGGTTACATGAGGCACATGTTACAATTATTTTAACATTTTCATATGCAAACAATACATTTTTTATTTATTTTATAGTACACACTTAATCCAGACTAATACCTTAAACAAACCAACTTATGCCTATACTTGAATCTAGGCTACAACTCACTTTGGACCTTGTGGGAGGTTACTTTTTTTTTTTCAGGGACGCCTCTGCACTTTTGATATATTTATGTTTATTTCTAAGTTTTTCAGCCGACCAGGGGGCGTAGCGGGAGTCCCTTTCGACCATGTATTCTCGAACCTCCTCCCACAGTGCCATCACGGAATCCGTCCTCCTACTCCTATTACACGTTTTCATAGCGCTTGTAATGTCTTTGCATTTTTTTGCGGTGTCTAATGGCATTGCCTCTGCCATATCCTCAGTGTCAATATGGAGTACAGCTAACATATTGGCGGTTCCCAAGGATGTCATCACGCTGACATTGCCTGGAAAGTCGCTTCCAGATGACACGACGCTTCTGAAAATGACACTTCTCCTAGGCCTGAACAACTGCACGTTGCTTTGTTCATTACACACAGCTATGTTCATGATACCCGCTTTACATAAGTTGCCTCTACTTACTCTTCCTCACTGACATCAGCTTGCTTCCCTTGTGGTTTAGAGGGGGCATCGGGCACCAGGAAACTCTCTCTCCCTAGAGCGGCCCTCCTCATTGTCAGCCTTGTCTGAAGGGTTAGCGAGCATCACAGAGGGCACATCGCCAGCTGGAGCTCTAGATATAAAATTAAATAGAACATTACGTATGGGTATAATCAGTATGATTATTGACCAATTGTTTTCGAATCTTAAAGTTAAATACGTGCTCACAGAGCAGTTTACTTACGTAGTGGGATGAGTTACACCGGTCACGGTGTCGGTGGCAACAGCTTTGACTCTGAGTATATTACATGAGCCTCATGTGTCTGCCGCTCAGCTTGATTCATAAAAATGAGTGCGGGACCTGGAAGAAAACACTAGGTTATACCCTCATGAGGATATTTTTTTTTCAGGTCTTCGAAGACCATTTGATACTCTATGATATAAACCACAGCATTATATACCTTGTGTTGCAGTTTTGTGTTGTGCAATCTGCACAATGTAATCTGCAACACCAGTCTTTGGGTCCTTCCTCTCTTTCATCTCCAGGTACTCCGCCAGCGCAAATTCTGCAAACTCCTTTGGGCGCCTGAGATTTTTAATCATCATCGTGGTGATGAGGACGTCTCTCAGGCGGGTTATGTCTGTCTTGGTCGCGGGTCTGGAGGCAGGATCGGTTAGAGATTGACTGGCAATGTCTAACGTGTTGTTGACGTAGGCTGAGGTCATGATCCTTCCTATGACTTTCAGGGTCACATTTTTCCTCTCTTTTTGGCGTCTAGCTTGGCCCATTTCAATTGTTTCCTCCTTCCGTAGTTTCACTGGGGGAGAAAATTATATATTTACCAATATGTATTACAAACATATAAATATAGCAAAAATATGCAAACAACACATAGGATATGTTTACATACCACTCATTACTTTGATGAGTTTTGTAGTCTCTCTGTTGGTCATCTATTTGATAAATTTCCAGGTCGTACAAGGCGAGGCAATCTACCGCTCGCTGGCAAGCTTCGATAAAATTACGAATGGTGTTCACTTTCAATACATTCCTTGATTCTAGGAATCCCAGAGGAGGTTCAGTTCTATCCATATTATCAAACAACTTGCAAATCGCTGGGCCGTTGAGAATGGTCAGGACCTCATAGTTGATTTGGTGGGTGAGAACGTCGTTCACTATCCGCACATGCGCCCGCCTGGAGCTGTCAATCAGATAACAATTATTCTTCAAGTAGTCTTCAAAGTGTAGGAGAAACGCCTTTACCCCATCATTCCGTGTAATTACCATTGTTCCTGCTGCCACTTTCACCGGCTGTATTTTCTCAACTTCATCTGGTAGAACCAGAGATTGCCGCATTACTTTGATGAAGTCCTGTGATTTTCTTTGAAGCCGGTGAACTTTTTCTACATGTATATCGAACCGTTTCACCCTCTTATCACACAGACTACATTCCCTTTCTGGGTACTTTTTGACAGTTGCACCTGTAATTTGTTTGGTTGAAGGCTTTTTGGTGCTCATTGACTTGGCTTGTTGTTGTAATTTATTGTACTTGCTGATGAGCTTTGCTGGTTCGTCATACGTCAAGTATCTATGACATTGACTCATGTGCCGTCTAATGTTAATACTCCTTCCGCTGCATCCTGCCGTTGGACACGGGCGTCTGAAATAGATAAACGGCAATTAGTTTGTGATTACATTCTTATGTATGCATCAACTTTAGCACATGTATAAGCAGATCGATTCGTTAACAAAATTCTATACTAACTGCGGTCTGCTGCGAGGAGCTTTTCTTGTGCGTGGCCCATGCCGTCCAAGGAGCGCCTTGAGCCTGTCGGCTTGGTCAATTTTCACGGCCTCCCAGAACTCTTCGGCTAGTCGCAGCCACTCTTTCCTTGGTCTCTAATTTATATACTTCTTCTGTATGGAAGGCAACTTCAATCTTGAAATATTCCTGAATTTCTTTCAGGGTTGGAACCCTACCGTAAGCGGCAAAAGTTTCCTGCACCTTCCGCCGCTTGTAGGGTTCAGTTGTCCTTTTTTTCATAATTTCATCGGGCTCCAAGCCCTCGGTGGCTGACGCCAGCAACTCGATATCCGTGGGAGTTATTTTTGGGGCAGATTCAGTTCGTTCTGCCTCTGAATCTGAAGAGGCTGCTGCACTGCCCTCTGCTGAGGCTGCAGTGTCCTCTGAGAAGGTCACCTCTACTGGAGCAGAACCTTGTGCAAGGGAAAGAGTCCCATGTAAGAACCCAGTTTACGAACATATTTACCAATGTCAAAGTATTACCATTGAGAGAACGACCCGTACCTCCAGGGCTTTGTATTGCTGGTGTGGGCTGTGCAGGTTCAGTCCAGTGACTGCAGCCTGGCGTCGACGCCTCTTCCCTTTTTCTTTTGCATTCGTTGAGGTGTTTTGTGTAAGCCAATATGCCCTCTTCCTCTGACGACTACAATGACCCATGCTGCCGTTTAAGTGACTTGCACTCCACTCCAACATCATAGGTCTTATCCGCGTCAGAATCATCCAACGGCAAGCACCCAAAGCTTGACTAGTCGCTGCTCAGACGCGACTTTTCACTACGGAAGTCCATACCTGTAAACCGGTTTCATTTACTTTAGGAACAGCGAGTAGCGGGCTTTTTTTTTTATTATTGTTTTCTTTTTTTGTGTGCCCTTGAGCTGCCTTCTTTGTTGTAAAAAAAGTTTAATTGACGATAATCAACTGCCACTCTAAAGGAGCCATCTGGCTTTCTTACCATCACTACAGGTGAAGAGTGCTGGGATGCGGAGCGTTGAATGATGCCTTGCTGCAGGAGTGTTTCCACCTCTTTCTCAAAATAGGGTTTGAGGTGAACTGGGACCGGATAAACCTTAGCCCGAGCTCTGTATGTGGTTGTGAGCGAAATATCATGCTCCATGGTATTAGTGCAACCAGGAGTGTTAGAGAATACGTCGAGGAATTCACCTAGGTCTCTTAATCCTTTTTGCTGTAAATCAGCCAGGTGAGAACCGATCTCGGGTTCGGTGTCCTGCTGGTCGTCGGTCACACCATCAGGGGTCAGAGGCAACTGATTAGAATAATCTTGGCAGTCGTCGACTCTGATGACTAGAGTAGCCTTCTGCCAGTCTGCTTCTGGACTCGAATCCTCGAGTGTAGAGTTCTCATCCAGAACAGATGCTTGCATAGATTGTACTCGACGGAAATATTTATTTAACAAGTTCACATTATAAAGTTTAGGACCTCTAGGAATGTCAATCAAATAATCAACTTTACAACGTCTCTCTAATACTTCGTATGGGCCTTTCCCATGCGATAAGTAGCTTACTTGTTTCGCTCGGCAGCAATACGAGCACTTCATCTCCGGGCCGGAACTGACGGTCTTGTGATCCCACGTCAAAGTAGGCTTTATATCGGCGGGCACTTATATTGACATTTTGTGCCGCTCTCTTGGCACACTCTGACAGCTTATCCCGGAGCTCAATCACATAATGGAAACAGTTTCTCTCCTGCCCTTGGATGTTACGATCCTCCCACAAATCTCGCAGAGCAGTTAAAAGTCCTCTCACGGAACGGCCGTATAATAAATCAAATGCAGAGAAGCCAGTTCTGTCTTGGGGAATTTCTCTGAGGGCAAACACAGTTAGTATTAAATACCTATGCCATTCCTTAGGTTTGTCTTCAAAGAGCTTCCTCAGCGAGGCCTTCAAAGGTCCATGAAGTCGTTCAATGCGACCGTTGCTGCTGGGGTGGAAGGGTGTAGTAGAGATAGGCTTTACATCAAGTAGCTTATGTAGTTCTGCCATCAAGTTGGAGGTGAACTGAGTACCTCGGTTTGATAACACTTCCCGAGGAATAGCAACACGGGAAAAGATGGAAAGTAGGGCTTCAGCCACATATATAGAATCAATATCCTTTAGGGGTACTGCTTCCGGGAAACCCGTAGCAAAATCAATCAGAGTTAGGATATACCTGTGACCATCTGAAGACGGAGGTGACAAGGGACCCACCAGATCAATGGCAACCCTGTAAAATGGTTCCGTAATTACTGGCATCGGTTTCAGAGGAGCCATGAACCCTTCCCTTAGCAGAGACCCGCTGGCACTTGTCACCGGCACGGCCCACTGCCCTTATATCCACTCCCATTCCTGGCCAGAAGAAATGTTCTAGGATTTTCATCTCAGTCTTCCTGTGGGAGAAGTGGCCGGCGAGAGGGCTCTCATGGGCAACAGATATGATGATCTGGCGACAGTCACGAGGGACGACCAGTGTTAGCTTCCCTACCTTATCAGGTCTACTAGACATTAGACACTTGCGGTACAGAAGACCGTCAATCATAATAAACTGAAAGGTGGAGCCATTCCTAACTTGGTCAATAACAGCAGAATCAGCCTTACCCCTTATCTCGTTGAGAGAAGTACACGACGCCTGTAACTGTCCGAACTCATCAGGAGTTATAGACAGTGGCTGCAAGGCTGGTAGGGCAAGGGGGTGTAGACGCTTCATTCTACTGGAGCGTGTTGATACAACATGTACCTGTGCAGAACTGGTGTGTTTGGCAGGATGTTCATCAATGGTAGCGACAGGGGCAACAGGTGGCTCAGGCACGTCAGGATTGCAGGCATCCTCTTGTAAAATCTGACATACAGAAGAGGTGCAAAGAGGCCGTGGAACACTTTCTAGAACAGCAGGCTGGATGTCCGGTGGAGAAGTATGGAAGTTATCAGAATCATTTGGTGCCTTTACCCCTGAAACATTTCCAATTAAGGCAGCAGCAGACTTAGTAGGGACCCGGACTACGTCTGTCCATCCAGTATAATATGGACATCTAAGATAACAACGCAATACCAGGAACTCATCAAAACGCCCCAACTAATCTGTGACATGAGCTACTTGACAGTTATTAACATCAGCGTCAGGCAGGGACTCCTCAGAGACGATGATACATGAACAACCAGTATATCTGATAATGGAGGAAGTCCAGGCACCATTAATAGTGCCAGAAGCTCTGTAATTAGGAACACTAGGATCCCCCCAACAGAAGCCTACCTTATGTGGCTGAGCAGCGGTGCCGTCCTTGAACGCTCTGGGGTTCTTGGGGCATCGAGGCCGAATATGGCCCTCTTCTCCACAACTGTGACACCGTATAGCCGACGAGCTGCCCTTGGCGGGAGTAGCCTGATAAGGTTGTGCTTTAGATAAGGAGGAAGATGGCTTAGAGGGTTTCTTACTAAAGAGATGGCCAAATTGTGGCTTGGAGTACACATTGTGAGCAGACACCCAATTTTCAGCAAGCTGTACAGCGGCCAACAGAGTAGTTGGTAGGCGTTCCTTCACAAAGACACGCAAATTTTTGAGAGTCATAATCATCGGTAACATTCGATGTCTCTAACCAGGCCTGAAATAGTCTAGTTAAATGCGTAGAGAACTGCTGGTAACTTTCCCCACTCCTAATTTTAACACTGCGAAACTCCGACCGATAACCGTCTGGAGTCTTATGGAACCCGGTGAGGAGTTATTTCTTAAGGATGATGGACTTATATATATATATATATATATATATATATATATATATATATATATATATATATATATATATATATATATATATATATATATATATATATATATATATATCAGCAGCCTTACCAGTAAGCAAACTACCAAGTCCTACTGCATAAGTATCAGGAGGTACTTTACGCAAATCAGGAACTCTCTCAAACCGTACCAGATAAGAAGCAATATCTTCTCCCTCTTTATACTGGGGTAAACGGGGCTTACTTACATTTTCCTCGTGAGACACTGCCTGAGGAGTAGATGAACCCTGTGCAGCTATACGAGTGAGTTCAACTTCCTTTTCAGCCTCCACCCTCAATCGTTCCTTTTCTGACTCTCGGTTTGCCAATTTTTGTCTCCTGCATTCTCGCTAGTTCCAGCCTTTCCTGTCGCTCCTGTTCCTCTTTCCTTTCTTGTCGTTCCTGTTGTTCAGCAGCACGTTCCTGTTCTTCTTTCCTTTCCTGTCGTTCAGCAGCACGTTCCTCACGCAAAATGTTCTGCTGCTGTAGCACAAACTTACCAATATCATCGCCAGAGAAACCCAAACTCACTGTTTGAGCTTTCCAAGCTTCAAAATCTGAGAGAGACATGTTGATGAGAAGTACAGGCAAATGATTAAACAGGAAGTATATACTATACCTGGCAACAATGCACAAACGTACAGTTATAAGGCGGCGAAAGTGCAACACTGTAAGCCGTCCTTGGGGAACAACAATATACCCACTGGCCTTGGCCACCGCTCGCAGGGCGTGAGTCCGTTACTCTCGCCGTTTACCCGTCAGTTGCTGCCTCGGCCAGCGCTCAAGAGGTAAAGCGAACACAAAGTTTACCCGCCACACACCAAAATGTATTTCGTATGAAGGGCCAGTGTCTCCTTGACATGTCCGTTACTCGAGCCGTTTACCCGTCACTAGAGGAGTCGGTGACTGCCTCGGCCAGCGCTCAGGAGGCAAAGCGAACCATTAAGGGCGAACGACCTACCCTCGCCGATTACCCGTTGGCCTCGGCCAGCGCTCGCGAGGCCAGACTCAGTTACTCCCGCCGTTTACCCGTCAGTGACTGCCACGGCCAGCGCTCAATAGGCAAAACGAACAATTAAGGGCGAGCGACCTACCCCACCGATTACCCGCTGGCCTCGGCCAGCTCTCGCGAAGCCTGAGTCCGTTACTCCCGCCGTTTACCCGTCAGCTACTGCCTCGGGCAGCGCTTAAGAGGCAAAGCGAACCATTAAGGGCAAGCGATCTACCCCCGCCGATTACCCGCTGGCCTCGGCCAGCGCTCGCGAGGACTTAGTCCGTTACTCCCGCCGTTTACCCGTCAGTGACTGCCTCGGCCAGCGCTCAGGAGACAAAGCTAACCATTACAGGCGAACGACCTATCCCCGCCGATTACCCGCTGGCCTCGGCCTGCGCTGGCGAGGCCTGAGTCCGTTACTCCCGCGGTTTACCCTTTAGTTACTGCCTCGGCCAGCGCTCAAGAGGCAAAGCGAGCCATTATGGGCGAGCGACCCACTGTAGTCCAGTAGAAATGAAACAGATTTTGGCCAATCCCAGACATTTGAGATAACAGCCAGCTTTTGTGTAAAAACCTTCATATTAGTCCCCTTAACCAGCAGAACAAATTCAACACTGATCAACCTTGGGGAACTTGGATTTTGGTAGACATGCATAATACGTTCCGCAAAAAAAAAAAGAGAAAATAGCGTAAACAAAGAATGTAAAATACTAAACAAGCTGAAATAACCTGCAAAAACTGAGGAGTGTATTTAAGTTCCATGCAATTCTCATGGGTTAAATTACTAATACTACAAAAAAAGGAATGTTTCATGCAAAATAGCCTGAAATCGTATAAAAATGGCCTAGAAATAAACCCTATGTTCACTGGTCATCATTAAAATTACATTATTTCATAGCTGCGCAATGATATGTAGCCCTATTTGCAGCTGAACTACATTTATTTATATCCTGTACTATTGTGATGCATTGAGAGCCTACGGGAACATCCACTGGAACCTGGTCAGAACAACACCGAGAAATGACTCCCGGTTGTCGTAAGCGTGACTTTGAGTGATCTGCAAGAGTTTGTGTCATTTCTTCGCAGTCACAATCCTTCAGCAGTGCAGGTAGCTCAGAACTGAAACATCTCATCTGGACTGATTGCTGATGACCGTGTCAATGTAGATGAGGCCAAAACAGATTGGAACTGACATGGCTACAATAAGCTGACAGGTAAACGGTTTGGTGACATAGTACTCAAGAGGTCTGATCAGGCACGCACATTCAATGTCATGAGGAAGCCTGTCCGTGTCGAGAATGAGGATATCTGTATGTCTTCTGCTGAGTTGCAGCAACGTTTGCTGTCCATTGCATATGTCATATGGACCCCTGATCAGAAAGCATTTTCACATATGAGCTTGCAATCTGTTGCACCATCCCTTTTCCAAGATGACGGAAGCATGAGAAGTCGCATGAAGTCCCAACTGGCACAAACACATAATGAAGATGAGTCCTCAACATCACTGAACATCCTGTTGAACAGCCTGCAGCAACTGTGGATAGATGGATGTGCCCTCCTGTATCGTCTAGCATGGCCAAAGGTTGGGACGTGCACTCTGTCTGTGAATCATATGTTGGTGCTGTCGTCAACATCAGAAGAGCCCCTAGTGTTCCATTGTGTGTTGTGTTTGATAGTTACTGAAAGTGCGCACAACAAAAGACAGATGAGCAGAAGCGCCGTCGTGTTCAGCAGGCATCATTTCCTGACATGGATTGTGGAACCAAGGACAAGTGTTTCCCACCAATAAAGACTGGCTTCCTTTCAAACGTGCATGTTCGCGCAGAACCTCGTCAACTTGCTAGGCATGTATCTGAAGACAGGCTGGTATCCAGGTGACACATGCTGGTGATGAGGGTGATGCAGATGTGGTCATTAATGCGCAAGGCACTAGAACTTTACTGAGGATCACACAAACGTATGTGTATTGGCTGATGACACTAGATATAGTGATTCTGCTGATGTGGTATCACTCCAGCAATTCAAAGCAATATTTGTTTGCAGACCCAAAGCACATGTAGTCTCTATAAAAGGTTGCCCAAGAAGCTCTAGGGAGAGACATGTGCAGGTACCCCACCATTTGCACATGCAATGTCAGGGTTGTGACTTCTACATCAGCCCTGTTTGGGATAGGAAAGGTGAAAGTCCTCAAAGTTCTCTGTCGGCAATTGGCAAAGTTTGAGATCAGACATTCTCATATTTGGTGAAACAGGTGCTTCACCAAAGGAGCTGCACGTGTTGGGGAACAGTTTGTAGCAGCATCTCTACAAAGGTGGATCTAAGGCACCAAAAAGCCTTGGATGAACTTCGCCACACATGATCTCCCCCAAAGTATGTAGCCATTGAACGGATGCTCTCCTACCAGTAGAGCATGTTACTTTCATTGCCTGCAGAGTCCACCACCAAGTTAGTACCTGGCGTAATCTACGCACAGTCCTCAACAAGGAGGAGTATGGTTTCAAGCTGGAGGCTGGTTCTGTGGTCCCAATAATAACGGACAAAATCCTGCACCCTCAGGTCTGCTCCGTGAGAATTCGCTGTTCTTGAAGTAGCAAGAAGCTGTATGCATCCTGCAGTTGTGCTAAGAAACGTCTGCCGTCTTGGCGTTCATTGCAAGTGCAGGGGGCCAATGAAGAAACTTTACCAATTATATCAAATCACCAGTAGAGACAGTGATGGGAATCATAGGTATAATTCGTCTACTGAAAAACAGTATGTCTCCATAGATTTAGCAAATGACTTTTCTGATATCTGTGTTTATGTTGATTTGGCAAGGCATTCCAGCTTACCTGCTTAAATCTCTGGCACGTATGATCCCTAATAGACATGTGATGAGATATATTATTTTTTGTCAATTGTCACACATCAAATATGTCTTACTGCCTTAACATGCTGTGTTAGAGTGCTTCTGTGCCACAATAAGCGTGATTACTGTCATCTAATTAGCCCTTCTGGCCAAACAGTTGTGTTTTGTTGCCATTTTGAATTGTGTTATGTAATATATGATTTCCATAGCATTTAGATCTGTAGTCAATGACATGTATATCACTGTACTAAGCTGAAATACCAAATTCATCATTTAACACATTTTCTTCAAAAGATATATTTTATAACAAATTTTACGACATTACAGGAACAGTATAACGTACTCAATCTTACTAAAAGGTAATGAATATGCTCAAAATCTCATCCAGGTTGTATTCAAATACTATAATAACATATATAGAATATAAATTTGGTATCTATAAATTATCTATAATAAAATTATGCTTGTTCATAATTTACCGAAGCCATTTGTCCGCCATTTGAATTTGTGAGAAAAGCTTATATTCCCAAGGTTGATTCCTGTTGAATTTTTACGTAAAATTGATGCCCTAAGGAAGGTAATTGTTAAAGGGTGGCTGTTACCTTAAATGTTTTTGGGTTCGGTCATTTCTATGGACTATACCCCGCCGATTACCCTTTAGCTCGACCAGCGCTCAAACCTGAGTCCGTTACTCCCTCCGTTTACCTGTCGGTTACCGCCTCGGCCCGGCGCTCAAGAGGCAAAGCAGGCAGTAAGGGCGAGCAACCTACCCCGATTACCGCACGCGGCTGTTAGCGCTCTGCGGAACTGGTCCGTTCTCCGCCGTTTTACCAGTCAGTGACTGCCACGACTTGGCGCTCTAGAGGCAAGCAATTATTAAGGGCGATAGACCTACCCCGCCGATTACCCGCTGTTGTCGGCCAGCGCCTCATGGATCTGGGTCGTTACTCGCCGTTTGCAAGTCCAGTTTTGCCTCGGCCGTCGCTTAGGCAGTTACTGTCGACCATCGCTTAAGAATAAAGCCCGAACCATTACGGGCGAGATACCCCGCCGATTACCCGCTGGCTCGGCCGGCGCTCGCGAACCACAGGTCCGTTACTCACCGTTTACCCGCGTCAGTTATTGCCTCGGCCATCGCCCAAGAGGCAAAGAAGCAGAGCCATTAAGGACGACATTTACCCCGCCGATTAACCGCCAGCGCTCGCGAGCCTGGTCCGTTACTCCTCCGTTTTACCCGTTAGTTACTGCCTCGACCCCAGCGCTTAGGGTAAACCCGAACCATTAAGGGCGAGCGGCCTGTCACGCCAGTGCCGCTGGCCTCGACCGGCATTCCCGCGAACGCAGTCCGTTACTCCGCCGTTTGCCGTCCGGTGACGCTGCCTCAGCCAGCTCAGGAGGAAAGAAAAGCCAGCCGTGGAGCGACGGACCTGCTCGCCGATTACCCGCTGGCCTCGGCCGGTGCTCGCGAGCCTTGGTCCGCTCCCGCAGATTTACCCGTCGGTGCTGCATCGGCCATCGCTTTTTGAGGCGGTTACTGCCTCAACCATCGCCCAGAGGCAAAAGCGAACCATTAAAGGGCGAAGACCTACCCCTTTCCCGATTATCCGCTGTATCGGCCAGCATCGCAACATGGAAGTCCGTTACTCCTCTTTTTACCCGTCAGTTACTGCCTCGGCCAGCAGAAGCAAAGCGAACCGTGGGGCGAGCGACCTACCCCCGCCGATTGCCGCTGGCCTCGGTCAGCGCTCGCGAAGGCCTTGGTGCGTTACCTCCCGCCGTTTACCCGTCAGTGACTGCCTCGGCCCGCGCTCGGGAGACAAAGCTAACCATTACAAGCGAAGCGACCTATCCACTTCGATTACCCGCTGGCCTCGCGGCCAGCCGCTCGCGAACCTGAGTCCGTTACTCCCGCCGTTTACCCGTCCTGGTTACTGCCTCGGCCAGCGCTCAAGGGCAATGCGAGGCCGTAAGGGCAGGCGACCTGCAGCCGATTACCCGCTGGCCTCGGCAACGCTCGCAAGGCTGAGTCACCGTTACTCCCGCCGTTTTACCCGTTGAATTACTGCCTCGGCCAGCGCGCTCAGGAGGCAAAGCGAACCATGGGGCAAAACAACCTTCCCCCCGCCAGTACCCGCTGGCCTCGGCCAGCGCCTCTGCGAGACCTGAGTCCGTTACTCGCCGTTTGCCCGTCAGTTACTGCCTCGGCCGGCGCTCAAGAAGCATAGCGATCAACATTAAGTCGAACGACCTCACCCGCCGATACCGCTGGCCTCGGCAACAGCCTCCGCCAAACTGGGTCCGTTACTCCGCCGTTTACCCGTTAGTTACTGCCTCGGCCAGCGCTCGGGAGGCAAAGCAGACCATTATTAAGGAGAGCGACCTACCTCCGCCGATTACCCGCTTGCCTCGTCTATAGCACTTTTCCACGAGGCGAAACGAACCATTATTAAAGATGCGAGCAAGCTGCCCCCGCTGATTACCCACTTTGCCTCGTCCAGCGCGCTAACGAGGCAAAACAGGCCATCAGGTGCTGGCGCGTCCCCTCCACCCCCACCCCTTCTCCCTCCCCATTTTCCCATCCGCCACGATTCATGACTGAGGGCTTCCTCCAGCGCTCCAGACCAAAGTTACCGCCTCACACACCATATTGTATTTCATGTATGAAGGGGCCAGTGTACCTCCTTGACATGTCCGTTACCTCCAGCCGTTTACCCGTCTGAGTCGAGGTCGGTGACTGCCTCGGCCATGCTCAAGAGGCAAAACGAACCATTATTAAGTGCAGCGAGCTACCCCGCTGATTACCCGCTTGCCTCGTCCAGCGCTCACGATGCAAAACAGGCCATCATTGCTGTGGCGCGTTACCCCCGTTTTACCCTCCACAAGATTCATGACTGAGGCCTCGTCCAGCGCTCAAGACACCAAAGGATTTACCGGCCACACCAAGGTGTGTCGTATGAAGGGCCCAGTGTCGCCTTGACGTGTCCGCAAAACGAGCCATTATGTGCTGACGCGTAAATCCCTCCCCCCCTCTCCCCGTTTACCCGCACACGATTCATGACTGGGAATATCCTCCAGCGCTCCAGAACAAAGTTTACCCGCCACACACCAAATTGTATTTAGTATGAAGAGGCCAGTGTCTCCTTGACATGTCCGTTACTCAACCGTTTACTGCGTCCTCGAAGGTCGGTGACTGCCTCAGCCAGCGCTTAGAGGTAAAGCAGGCGAACCATTAAGGGCAGGCGGCCTACCCTCGCCGATTACCCGTTGGTCTCGGCCAGCGCTCGCGAACCCCTGACTCAGATGCTCCGCCGTTTACCCGTCAGTGACTGCCACCACGGCCAAAGCGCTAAAGAGGCATTAAGCGAACCATTCGTGGGGCAGACGACCTACCACCGCCGATTACCCGCTGGCCTCGACCCAGCAACTCGCGGAGGCCTGGGTCCGTTACTCCCTCCGTTTACCTGTCCAGTTGCCTGCCTCGGCCCAGCGCTCAAGAAGGCAAAGCGAGAGCCGATGGGGCGACAACCTACCCCGCCGATTGCCGCATGACTCAAGCCAGCGCTCCGCGAGACCTGAGTCCGTTACTCCCGCCGTTTACCAGTCAGTGACTGCCACGGCCCGGCGCTCTAGAAGCAAAGCAGAACCATTAAGGGCGGCGATAGACCTACCCCCGCCGATGCCGCTTTGGCCTCGGCCAGCGCTCGCGAACCTGAGGTCCGTTACTCCGCCGTTTACCAGTCAGTTACTGCCTCGGCCATCAGCAGAGAGCGGTTACTGCCTCAGCCATCGCTTAAGAGGCAACCGGCGAACCATTACGGGCGAAGACCTGCCCCGCCGATTACCCGCTGGCGGCCTCGGCCAGCGCTCATGAACCTGGTCCGTTACTCCCGCCGTTTTGCCGTCGGTTATTGCCTCGGCCATCGCTTAGAGGCAAAGCGAACCGTGGGGACGAGCGACGTGCCCCGCCGATTAACCGCCAGCGCTCGCGAAGCCTGGGTCAGGTTACTCCCTCCGTTTGCCGTTAGTTACTGCCTCGGCCAGCGCTTAGGAGGCAAAGCGAACCATTAAGGGCGAGCGACCTATCCCCGCCGATTACCCGCTGGCCTCGGCAGCGGCTTCACTGACGCTTGGTCGGTTACTCCCGCCGTTTACCCGTCGGTGACTGCCTCAGGCCAGCGCTCAGGAGAGCCAAAAGCTAACCGTGGGGCGACAGGACCTACCATCGCCGATTACCCGCTGGCCTCCGGCCAGTGCTCGCGAGCCTGGAATCCGTTACTCCCGCAGTTTGCCCGTCAGTTACTGCCTCGGCCATCGGCCCAGAGGCACGAGCGAACCATTAGGGACGAGAGACCTACCCCCGCCGATTAACCGCCAGCGCTCGCGAGGCCTGGAGTCCGTTACTCCCATCCGTTTACCCGTCAGTTACTGCCTCGGCCGGTGCTTAGAAGGCAAAGCAGAACCGTTAAGGGGGCGAGCGACCTACCCCGCCGATTACCCGCTGGCCTCGGCAGCGCCTCGCAGGGACCTTAGTCCGTTACTCCTGCCTTTTACCCGTCAGTGACTGCCTCAGCCCCAGCGCTCAGGAAGGCAAAGCTAACCATTAGGAGCGAGGACCCTACCCCGCCGATTCCCGCGCTGGCCTCTGGCCAGCGCTCTCGATGCTCTGAAACGAGCCATCAAATTGCTGGCGCGTTACCCCCCCCGTTTACCCACCACAAGATTCATGACTGAAGGGCCTCGTCCAGCGCTCAAGACCGCAAAGTTTACCGCCACACACCAAATTGTATGTCGCCATGAAGGGCCAGTGTCTCCTTGACGTGTCCCGTTACTCAGCCGTTTACCCGTCCTCGAGCAGTCTGTGACTGCCTCGGCCAGCAGCAACTCCAGGAGGCAAAGAAGTGAACCATTGGGGGACAATGACCTACCCCCGCCGATTACCCGCTGGCCACTCGCGGCCAGCCGCTCGCGTAACCTGATTCCGTTGCTCCCGCCGTTAACCCGTCGGTGACTGCGCCTCGGCCAGCGCTCAAGAGGCAATAGCGAACCATTAAGGGCGACGACCCTCCCCCGCCGATGCCGCGGCCTCGGCCAGCACTCGCGGAGCCTGAGTCCGTTACTCCGCCGTTTTGCCCGTCAGTTACTGCAGCAGCCCCAGCGCATCAGAGGCAATGCAGAACCATTAAGGGCGAGCGACCCTACCCTCGCCGATTACCCGCTGGCCTCAAAGCCAGCAGCCTCGCCTTTATGAAGGCCTGGCGTCCGTTACTCCCGCCGTTTACCCAGCAGTGGCTGCCTCGGCCAGCGCTCAGGAGAACATTGCCGATTGGCCGCAGTACCGTTTGGATCTTAGTGACGCTCGGCTTCCGCCCGCCTCCATGTGATATGGTACCCTGTGTGTTGACATTTGAGTCACTGCCCCCGCTGACCAAATCTCCCAAGAAGTTCCCCACCATTTTGTCCTGCTTCTCTGTTTCCATCACAGCTCCCTTTCCATTATTTTATTATTTTATTTATTTATTGGAGTTACTGGATGAATTCTTGATAATCCGATTCTTTTTTTTTCTTTTTTTTTTTTTTTAAGAGGTTGCTAATAAATATTTTTGTTATTATGAACTATGATCGAGTAGATCAGTACCCACTCCTCACCGAGATATGTCACTCACTGAGTGGTGATCTCTCTCTCTCTCTCTCTCTCTCTCTCTCTCTCTCTCTCTCTCTCTCTCTCTCTCTCTGAATCTAGATCGTGAATATTTATTTTTCGAAGAAAAAAAATAGCATGTATAGTTATTATGGATATACTCGATCATAGTCTAATAACAATAACAATATTTATTACCAACCTAAAAAAATCGGACGCCGAAAATTATCAATAAATCCAATAAATAAATCTATATGCAATAATTACCGGTACCGAGCAATCTGGTACCGGTACCGTACCATTGCTTTAGTAATTGCCGTCAGTGATACCGGTACTGGTACCGGTACCACTACCCACTGCTTCTGCAGGGCGCGGGCGACTGGAGCACCGCTCGCCTGCCCGTCACCGTCTTCTCTCCCTTCTCCGCGTTTGTTCGCCCGTTTTATTTGCCTGTAGTTCGTCCGGAAGGGTGTGGGTTCCGGTTGATGACGGCTGATAGAAACTCATCAGTTAATTAGTGTATTTTGGACAAAGAAGCAATGCTATAAAGGTGAAGTTCGGATTGTATTTGTCTAGAAAATTATATACAACAAATATATACAGCCATATAGATACATAGCATGCATTATGCATAATAGAAAATGCATGAACACAGATACACAAAGCAAAAGTAAATATGATAAGAAATATTGGTCTCATAATAATACACAAGTAAAGAAAGATAATCGGACAGTAATACAAAGCAATAGTCTCATGCAATATTGGAATGAGGAATACTAAAGAAAATTACACAACAAATAGACAAAAGTACAGTCACTTATAAAAGTTACATAATACCAGGCCCATATAAATTGGTTTATACCTGTCTTACACAAGGACATAACTTGAGAGAAGAGTAAAAGCAAACATGTGTAAAAGCAGTCTAATTTAATGTCCTGTTTCAGTAAGATGCCCAGGATGTTTGTAATCATGTCTGATTCATCTAGCTGCTTTATTCTGTATAGCCTCTAGCTCATTAATATTATTGTGAGTGTGTTGATCCCAGACAGTTTGCAATATTCTAAGCGTGGCAGAACTACTGTATTTTCAAAAAGGAGAGTTGGAAAAACTGCAAAATTTTCCATGTTTTTTAGTACGGTGAAAGTTTTCTTGTGAAAACTTCACATAGAAACCGCAAAAAAAAAAAAAAAAAATTGCAACAAGAGAAAATCTATCTCCAGAAGCAAAACACTTATCAGACCGAAAAAAAAACTAGCATAAAATGGGTATTTTCAAAATATGACCATAAGAACATAATAAAATAAGAAAGCTGCTTGAGGCTCTTTAACCTACATGATGGTTCCTGTACAGTCGCGATATGAAGTGATGTCGCCGTGTACGTTTATTTTCGATCCACGCAAGTATCGTTATATATTTTCAAGAGTACCATTATTGTCCTGTATCTTCATCATAATTTAACTAAATATATTTTAGAAGCTAGAAAAAAAATAGAAAATAAATATTCAATGGTGTCTTACGAAGAGTTGTCGAAATATTTTGACACAAAGTGTTTTCGTTCACCAAGGAACAAGTCAAATGAAGTCAAGTATCAACATATTACTCAAACAGAAAGTAAAATTATCTTTTCATGATCATTGTTGACAACACTAAATCTAACATATGCACACTATATAGGACATGCATACTTAGTCGATATCCTAAGCTAGGATGTCGTAATTTATTTAATTTATACTCTCGTGTGATGACGTCATCGTCCGCGCACCATACCTATTATTCAGCCCTGACTCACTCTTTGCCTTTCGTGGTCAACATAACGATTACAAAAGCTTTCCGTGGACTTCTAATGCATGATAGTGATCAAGGGAAGATGCCTGACCTATAACTACCGAGGGATAGTCGGAGATGGAAAAATAAAATAAATAGCTTCAGAATAGGGGAGGCGGTGGCTGAATCGACAGAGTAACACCACCGCGTTCAGGAGGACGCGAGTTCAATCCCCGCCCGGTGCCACCAAGCTGGGATTTTTCAGCCGCCGCCGAGTGGCTTAAAACTACCCACATGCTGCTCAGAAGACCACCTATCAACCCGGACTCTAGATTCTAGGATTAAAGATGAGCTCCTGGAGGGCAGCATGAGCCAATGCAAGATGGCGCCACTATAAACACTCGCCTGCGCCAGAACGGGCTGGGCCGACCATCAGGACCCACCGGGAAGAAGCCTTGGGCCGACCATCAGGCCCCACCGGGAAAAAGCCTACCGGCGCTATAGGCCGCGACGTAAAAAAAAAAAAAAAAAAAGAAAGAATAGTCGTGTTTTGTAACTGACTCTTTGCCGCCGATCGCAAACATCATTGCCTTTCTTGGTCAATATAACGATGACAAAAGCTTCATGTAGACTTCTAGCGTGCTTGCTTGGGTGATCAGTGGAACATGTCCACATCTTATAAGTGCCATAGAATAATCGAGAAGGTGGAAATAAGAATATATAGCTTTGAAATGGGTGGTGGTGCTGGTGGTGGGATAATCCAGCGTTGTCAAACATTGAGGCTATGGTTGAGTGTTCGTAGAGGCGTCCGGAATTTTAATAGTTCAGATAATTATGGCAACCCTACCTATGAAGGCATTCTTCATTCATCATCGTTACTGAACAATGTTTATATATTTCAGTGCCCATGCTTATGATAAAAGCCATCATAGTGAATAAAGGTGTTTAATGTGAAACCTTATTATTTGATCGTTTCTTAATCAATAAAACATAAGTAACGCCAGTAACTGTCCACTCGCTTCATGTCATACTGTGCGTGTGTATTAATAACGCTAGAAGGCAGTTCATGGAATGACAGAATATATATATATATATATATATATATATATATATATATATATATATATATATATATATATATATATATATATATATTTTTTTTTTTTACAGCAAAGGAGACAGCTCAAGGGCACAAAAGTAAACATTAATAAAAAAAAAGCCCGCTACTCGCTGCTCTAAAAAAGAGTCAAATGAGGTGTCCGAAAGATAGTTCAGTTTCGGGTGGAGAGGTGTGCTGATACCCTCCTCTTGAAAGAGTTCAAGTCGTAGGCAGGAGGAAATACAGATGAAGGAAGATTGTTCCAGAGTTTACCAGCGTGAGGGATGAAATAGTGAAGATGCTGGTTAACTCTTACATAAGGGTTTTGGACAGTATAGGGATGAGAATGAGTAGAAAGTCGAGTGCAGCGGTGCCGCGGGAGGGAGGCATGCAGTTAGCAAGTTCAGAAGAGCAGTCAGCGTGGAAATATCGATAGAAGATAGAAAGAGAGGCAACATTGCGGCGGAATTTGAGGTGAAGACTATCAATGAGGAGGAGAGCTGATGGGACGAAGCCTTTGCCTCCACTCTGTCCAGAAGAGCTGTGTGAGTGAGCCCCCACACATGAGATGGATACTCCATACGAGGGCGGACAAGGCCCTGTATGGACAGCAACTGTGCAGGGAGAGAAGAACTGGCGGAGACGGTACAAAACGCCCAGCCTAGAGGAAGCTGATTTAGTAAGAGATGAGATATGAAGTTTCCATTTGAGATTTTTGAGTTAAGGATAGACCGAGGATGTTTAGTGTTGAAGAAGGTAATAGCTGGGTGTTGTCAAAGAATAGGGGATAGTTGTTTGGAAGATTGTGTCGAGTAGATAGGTGGAGAAACTGTGTTTTTGAGGCGTTGAAGGACACCAGGTTCCTCTTGCCCCAATCGGAAATAATAGTAAGGTCTGAGGCTAAGCGTTCTGCAGCCTCCAGCCTTGATCGTTAAGTTCCTGAAGGTGGGTCTTCTATTAAAATAAGTTGAATAATGCAGTGTGGAATCATCGGCGTAGGAATGGATAGGACAGTTCGTTTTTGGAAGAAGATCATCAATGAACAACAGAAAAAAGAGTGGGAGATAGGACAGAACCCTGTGGACACCACTGTTAATAGATTTAGGGAAGAACAGTGACCGTCTACCACGGCAGAAATAGAACAGTCAGAAGGAAACTGGAATAAAGGTACAGAGAGAAGGATAGAAACCGTAGGAGGTAGTTTAGAAAGCAAAGATTTGTGCCAGACCCTATCAAAAGCTTTGATATGTCAGCGCAATAACAAAGTTTCACCAGAAACAGCTAAGAGAGGGATGACCAAGAGTCAGTTAAGAAGGCTAGGGAGATCACCAGTAGAACGCCCCTTGCGGAACCCATACTGGCGATCAGATAGAAGGTCAGAAGTGGAAAGGTGCTTTTGAATCTTCCAGTTAAGATTGATTCAAAAGCTTTAGATGAACAAGAAAGTAGAGCAATAGGACAGTAGTTTGAGGATTGGGCAGTCACCCTTCTTAGGTACAGGCTGTATGAAGGCATACTTCCAGCAAGAAGGAAAGGTAGATGTTGACAGGCAGAGGCGAAAAGTTTGACCAGGCTATATATATATATATATATATATATATATATATATATATATATATATATATATATATATATATATATATATATATATATATATATATATATATATATATATATATAATGAGCTATATATATATATATATATATATATATATATATATATATATATATATATATATATATATATATATATATATATATATATATATATATATATATATATATATATATATATATATATAAATCTAAACATATAACAACAGTTTTGCAAGATAAGCACACGACGTGAGCTAAATCGTTTCAGGTTGTCTTCAGTACTGAGACAACACATGACATTAAGTCGCATTTTTAAAACAAATGAATGTATAATTGTAACTCAGGTACTACTACGTTATTTTACCATGTTTTACATCACAACGTATTATAGATTATCATTAAAGGGAACATTATAATAAACAATAAATACATCACTTCCGTTACCTTCAAATGCTCCCGTGCAGAAACATTTTGAGCGGCGACATCACTTCATATCGCGACTGTACATCCTTACACATACTATACCACGAAGTAGTAAGGTATTGGCGACAGTGACGGGACCAAAAAAATCGCAACCATGATCAAGAATTAGCGCGAAATGACGTCGAAAAATTTTATACGTTGAATTTGTCGGCCAGGGCAGCCAGCCGGGCAGCCAGCCAGCCAGCCGCCGAGGGACCTCCCACTACCCACCGGTAGCTACCCAAAGTGACCATTCCCCACCCCCACCCCACCACCTTCCAGCGTCCCCACGCCATCGTGTCTCCCCTACCCCCGGAGGCCACAGGCGTCACCCTCCTGCCGGGGATTGGTTAGGGCGTCCTTTCGCGCCGTGCCGGGGCGTCGCCCTCCTGCCGGGGATCGGTTGGGGCGTCCTTTCGCACCGTGCCGGGGCGTCCTTTCGCGCCGTGCCTGAGCGTCACCCTCCTGCCAGGGGATTGGTTAGGGGCGTCCTTTCGCATCGTGCCAGGTCGTCCTTTCGCCCCAGTGCCGGGGATCGGCTGGGGCCTCCTTTCGCACCGTGCCGGGGCGTCACCCTCCTGGGGGATCGGTTAGGGCGTCCTTTCGCCCCAGTGCCGGGGATCGGTTAGGGCGTCCTTTCGCACCGTGCCAGGGGCGTCCTTTCGCCCCAGTGCCGGGGGATCGGCTAGGGGTGTCCTTTCGCACCGTGCCGGGGCGTCACCCTCCTGCCGGGTGGACTTAAGGCTCGAGTTTTGGAGCACGACATCCGTGTTTGGGCGGGAAAAAAAACTGGTGTGCATGCGGCTTGGTCCCCTACGCCTTTCCGGCGTGCCCACGCCACCATGTCTCCCCCCTTACCCCTTCATACCCACCCCTTATGTGAGCGTCGGCTTGCTTACCTTGGGCGGAGGCCTGTGACTACCATTACCACCTCCCTCCACCCAGGGAAATTTATTGAAGAAAAGTTGCTCATTTATCACGACTGGTCTGTGAAAAAGTATAGTTTATAAACTTATAAGGTGAGAAAGAGAGCGGGGCGATAACGGGGAAAAAAAAAAAAAAGTAGGACAGCGGAAGCAAGGCCTCAGCTTGGTGACCGAGTTATTTGTGCCTCCGAGCAGCGACCACCACGCCACGCCGTCCCTTGCGCCTCTTCAGTTCATCTGCGACAATCGAAGCGAAGGGAGACACGAGCATGAGTAAAGTGGTGTATATACGTAACCGTTTCGTCTATGAAAAAAGAGCGTGGGCAATGTGCGCTATCGGTGTGATTTAAGCGGCGTATACACGCCTCCGATTTCCCACGACCGTATTTTATATATGAAAATTGGACGACAGTCAGTCAAACCGACCAAAAGGGTGTGCTACGAGCTGAGCGTCGGCCTCCTGCCGGGATCGGTTAAGGGCGCCCCTCGCTCGGTGCTGGGGAGCCACCACAATCTATCACGCCATGCCGGGGCGCGCCTCCCTCCAGCGACCCCCGGTGAAACATGGGCGTGTTTGGGCTAACGTGAGCGCTGTGGGGAGACGTCCGTGTGATTTGCATATTTTATATACATGAGCTTGAAAAATCCACATGATTTGTGTATATTTTATATAAATGAGGTAGATAAACTCATGGACATTATTAACAGGAGTGGCGAAGGAGAGGAGGATATGGACGAGTAATTGTTTGAGTTTCGATGAAGAGATAGATAAACTCATGGGAATTATTATCGACAGTGGCGAGGAGGAGAAGGAGGGAGGAGGAGGTGGAGGAGGAGGAGGAGGAGGAGGAGGAGGAGGAGGAGGACAGGAGGAGGAGACGGGAGGAGGAGGAGGAGGAGGACGGGGAGGAGGAGGAGGAGGACGGGGAGGAGGACTGGGGGGAGGAGGAGGAGGAGGAGGAGGAGGAGAAGGAGGACGGGGAGGAGGAGGAGGAGGAGGAGGAGGAGCTGGATGATGATGTTTGCTTGAGTTTCGATGAAAAAGAAAGGAGGCTAGATAGATTCGCTGACATTACTATCAGCAGCGGCGGAGAATGGGACGAAGGAGGAGGAAGAGAAGGAAGAGGAAGAGGAGGAGAGGAGGAGGAGGGCGAAGATTGTAGCGACAATGCTACCATGATGATGATGATGATGATGATGATGATGACAGGGGTTTGCCGCATACCCCTGTCAGAAGAAAGAACGGAGGGAAAAGATGGAGGAGACTGACGACCAGAAACGTGGGAGTGGAGACCTTTTTCTGTCCAGCTGCAAGCAAAGATGAGGTCAACCAACAACGCAGGGGTGGAAGTGGGTGTCCCGCTGCCAGCGAGGAGGAGGAGGAAGGGGCGTTGGTGACGGCAATATTGATAGTGACACCGCCCGCTGATGAAGATAATGTTGAGAGACAGCGCGCAGAAGTCATCAGAAGGAATACGCCTTTGAGACGATTTGCTTTATTTAGAGTTTAGTATACCTCCAGATGACGCTAGCGATCCACAGAGCTTTCTTACACATAACAGAGTAGAATTTATTCAAATATTACGTGATTAGATAGAAGCCATGGATCATCCTCCACCCAAGTCAGGGCGTATGCTGAAATGCGAATCCAAATTGTGAGATTGGGCGAGGAAGAGTGTATTAGTCCGTTTTATATGGTTTTTCCATCAGAGCTCATTACCCAAGGCGAGGTACCGCGTTTTGTAGAAAACGTAGTTCAGTACATGGGGGAACGCTTGGAAAGACATTTGAATGAAGTAGAAGGCTCGGGTTTCATGATACTGGAAATTGACATGTTTAAAGTAATCTTAGGTAGAACAGGTCATCGAGCGGCGATAGCCATACGCGTCAATAAACCATTGGGCTTCCGGGGAGCTCGCACCATTTTTAACCCTTCGGGCGAGGAGGGTTACTGTCTTGTGCAATGTCTCGCGGCTCGCGCTCTTTTGGAAAAAGATCCTAAAATTCAGGACCTTCCTGGCAAAACAAAAACACTGAGACAACAACCGCGGCGCGTTGGGAGGTGTCGGTAAAATGGGGCGGCGCGTGCTGAGAGAGGGGCTTCTGCGACTTCTGAAGGATGTGATACCTCCATTACCAGTGTCTCATCTGAAGAACGACCCACCGGCCAGCGTAACGCATAGTAAGTATTTTTTATTCTTACAAGAGAGAGAGAGAGAGAGAGAGAGAGAGAGAGTTTGATTTTTTTTGTCTGTAATGTTTCTCTATCTTTCGCCGTCCACGGCAACAACAACAGACACGCTTCGGTGATGGTGTGTCTCGACTCTCCGTCAGGCGCTGAATCGCGAGAGCGGCGGCGAAGTCGTCTGCACCAAAAGATCATGAAATGCGTCAATCACGACTGGAAAAAAAATGCGGCATATGGCGGAATGTTGCAGCAGCTCCAGCAGCAGGGGCGTAGCGAGCAGCAGGAGACGCACCAGAGACGACAAGATCGCGACCGGGGACAAGAACAGCGGCGAAGAATGACAAGAATAATTTGCCGAAGCAGCAAGAACACCGGGACCCAGACTGTATGAAGAAGAAGCCTCCACAAAGTTGGGAGAAAAAAACTGGGTGGCCAAACGTGAGGCGGGTCTCTTTTCCTCAGCAGCGGCATGCGGTCAGGGAAAACCAATGAAAAAAAATCTCTGTGACCAGAAACTCGTCTTTGAAGACCCACCAGCGGCGTGCTAGCAACTGCGGCCGCTGAAGAAAATCTCGCGCCACAACTGGGCCTTCCAATGCAGCTCGTGCGGACGAAACAAATAAAGCTTCTCAAGCACTGTCCTTCCTTCAGCTTTCAATTCTTTGAATTTTTCTCATAGCATGGACGTGAATAATATTATAAATGTTCTTGATGAGAGTCCTATATTTAATGCTTAACAATATTTTTTTTTATATATGTACTCGCTCTGTGTATAATATTTTTTATATATATGTACTTGTATTGTGTTTTTTTTTTCTTCACTTGTATATGTACTCGTGTTGTCATCTTTTTATGAGCTGTCTTTGGGCATGTACGACATAAGTTTGTAATATTTCTCTTTCAATTAGGATTTATTTTTGGGGAGGGAAAAAAAGTGGGTTGGGTGGGTGGGTTTCCATTGTATTTCTTTGAGCCTGTACGGTGTGAGTTTGTAATATGTCTTTCTTTATGGCGACTGTGTGTTTTTGTTTTTAGGCTTAGCATGTATTTAGTCTGGATTAAGAAAGAACAAATTAGCCTGGATTAAGAAAGAACAAATAAAATAGAGTAGATTAAGGTAATATAATAACTTGTCATACCAGTTTTTCCACTATATTTCAATAAAAAATGTATAAAACCCACTTTTCACGTTCCTACTCCCTCACTGAAAAGGCAATCGATATAACTCCAGCCAATATGAAGAACAACAGTAACACACACACACACACACACACACACACACACACACACATGCTGGCAAACTGAAAAATTCAATAGCGGGTAGAGGGAGAGGGAGGGGGACTGGTACCCTTATACTGGCCATCAAGTCACCGCTCGCGAGGGTGGGGTATAGAAGGGACACGCACACCATGCTGGCAAACTGGAAAAAATCAATAGCGAGAGGGGAAGAGGGAGAGGGAGGAATGGTAGCCACGAGCCTCCGCCCAACAAGTCACCGCTCGCGCTAACCAATCCCCGGCAGGAGGTGACGCCCCGACACGGTGCGAAAGGACGCCTAACCGATCCCCCGGCAGGAGGTGACGCCCCGGCACGGTGCGAAAGGACGCCCCTAGCCGATCCCCCGGCACTGGGGCGAAAGGACGCCCGGCACGGTGCGAAAGAACGCCTAACCGATCCCCAGAACAGTCACCGCTCGCGCTAACCGATCCCCGGCAGGAGGTTGACGCCCCGGCACGGCGCGAACGGACGCCCTAACCGATCCCAGACAAGTCACCGCTCGCGCTAACCGATCCGGCAGGATGGTGACGCCCCAGCACGGCAACGAAATGACGCCCTAACCAATCCCCGGCAGGAGGATGACGCTCCGGCACGGTCAGGCCTCCGGGGGTGGGGGAGTTTTACGGTGGCGTGGGCACGCCAGGTGGGGGTTTGGAGGGAGGAGATGGTCAATTTGGGTAGCTTTGTACCAGTTGGGTGGTGGGGAGGTCCCCCTCGACGGCTGGCTGGCTGGCTGGCAGCCCAGCTGGCTGGCTGGCTAACGACCAGCTGGCAGCCCGGCTGGCTGCAACTGGCTGCCATGCGACAAATTGAACGTATAAAATTTTTCGACGTAATTTCTGGCGCTAATTCTTGATCATACTTTTTGTCCGTCACTGTCACATTCCTACTACTATTTATATATATATATATATATATATATATATATATATATATATATATTATATATTATATATATATACATATATATATATATATATATATATATATATATATATATATATATATATATATATATATATATATATATATATATAAAATATAATATATATATATATATATATATATATATATATATATATATATATATATATATATATATATATATATATATATATATATATATATATATATATATATATATATATATATATATATATATATATATATATATATATATATATATATATATATATATATAAGGGTGACAACAATCCCTCAAACTACCAAATCCCTGTTACTTTCCTTTTCTTGTCTATCCTAAAGCTTTTGAATCAATCGCTTATATATATATATATATATATATATATATATATATATATATATATATATATATATATATATATATATATATATATATATATATATATATATACAACCTGTACCTAAGAAGGGTGACCGCTCAATCCCTCAAACTACCGTCCTATTGCTTTACTTTCTTGTCTATCTAAAGCTTTTGAATCATCCTTAACTGGAAGGTAAAGATATATATATATATATATATATATATATATATATATATATGACCGCTCAATCCCTCAAACTACCGTCCTATTGCTTTACTTTCTTGTCTATACAAAGCTTTGAATCAATCACCGCTGAAGGTAAGTTTGCTGAAGTTCTTATCATGTATCTTATGTTGTATGCTGTGGTAGTTAGTTGTAATAACTGCATAAGATTGGCTGTAACTAGTGAAATAACTCATTCACAACTCGATGACCTAGCTACTTTACATTTCTCGTTTTTTTTTACTTAATTCTCACATTCTTTTCCTAATACTGTAATAATATATGTGTCAATGGCAAATTCGTTGTCATAATATTTAGTAATATAGTAGCCTACAGCATATTGTAAATGCATACTTTTTATTAATTTCGGAACGTGTCCGTGGGCATTTTGGTAGGCAGACCCTACTGCATAGTGTAGGTGCAATTTTTTTTTTTTATGAGTAAGCATAGCCTACTGCATAGTGTAAATGCATAAAGCTTTTTTATTAATTTCAGAACGTGTCTGTGGGCATAGGGAGTAGGCATAGCCTACTGCATAGTGTAGGTGCATAATGTTTTTTTTTATGAGTAAGCATAGCCTACTGCATAGTGTAAGTGCACACAACATACTTATGCCAATAATTTACAGGATAGTTTCAATAACAGCTCTAAAAAAGTGACAATTTTATACGGACTAATTAATAATTTAGATTTTCTTTTTTCAAGTACCTACATGTAGCATACTGTCAATGACTAGGATTTCTGTGTTCAAATTATGCGCCGGAGGACCAAAAAAGTTCAGGTAGTGGAATAATTACGAATGATCTGCAGTTACATAACAGTTTGTTGTATAGTTCATGCGCCATTTCTGGCAAAGTTAACATTAACTATGGGAAAGATAATTGAACTAGAATAATAAGGATATGGTAAATTAGAAGGGAGCTATAGCTGATATATCATCATATTTAATATAAATTTAAATGGTTTGATATATATGTATATTACTTTGATAAATGTATGTCTGGAACAAATTTAGTTGAAGTTGTAATGACAACTTCCACAAACTATTACAGATGTCTATAATTTTTTTAAGACCATTATATTTTACTGCTTTAATTTAATCATTCATAAATTAAAAGTGTACAATGAAGTTAAATTATAGACAGTAATAGATATATTAGGTGACTGATAATTATACTCTTCCAAGATTCGTACTTAGTTTGAATTACATGTGACATACAAAGTGATTTGCAACATGGTATAATTTATCATGAAATTTATTTTTATTGATTTAGTTAAGTAACCTTAGTATACTATATTTATAATTATAATTTCAGTTGGTGCAGTACATTTATTTATTATGACCCTATGTATACGTGGTGCTGTAGTATATATATATATATATATATATATATATATATATATGCCAGTGCGGCTTGTGGTAAAAGTGAAGGGGGAAGTGTGTGAGTGGGGCTGGGGCTAGCATACTATATGATCGGCATATGGGGAGGCAAGTTCGGCATATGGGACACATATGACCGGTATACTACGACGGGCCTCCGTAAAACGGTGAGCAAAGGACATCAGGCCGACAGAGTTTTGCACTGTCGGGCCGCAACAACACACGTCGGCCCGCTGGAGGCCCGACGTACTTGTGTTTGCTGGGGTGTCATCTTTAGTAACGTGACCGGGCTCAGTCCCAATTCTTACTTAACCGACGCATCCTTGTCATCTTAAGTAACGTGAACAGGCAGTCCGAATTTTACTTGACCGACGCGTCCTTCTCGTCTTATGTAACGTGAACGTGCTCAGTCCGAATTCATATGTGACCGACGCGTCCTTGCCATCTTAAGTAACGTGAACGTGCTCGGTCCGAATTCTTACGTAACCGATGCGTTCTTGTCATCTTAAGTAACGTAAACGGGCTCAATCCGAATTCGTACTTAACCGATACGTCCTACTTGTCCTCGTCTTGGAACGGACTTTTTTTACTTCTATTGTTGCCAGCGTAGAAGTGCATTTCACAGCAGCCTCCCAAAACAGGCTGGTGCAACAGGGTTTAAGTGGATGCCATCACCAAGGAACAAGTCTGAATCGTAGTAATAACTGTTCCACAAGTTAGCGAACTGGACGTTTTCTTGTGAGCAAAGAGACTGAAGTCTGTTGTTTGTGCTGAAGGCCTTACTGTAAAAGCTAGGTTCGGTACCGACCCTCGGGAGGATTCCTGAGATTATGATGTTACTGGCATCCGTTTTACGTTTATACTGCTTGATCATCCGGCGGTATTTCTCAAGCAGTTCCTCAGAACGTGTTGTCTTTACGTCATTTGTCCCCGCGTGAATGACAAAGAGGGTGTTTCGATCGGCATTTCTTGTGACATCATCGCACGCTGCGGTAATGTCATCCAGTCTGGTACCTGGATAGCTGTAACGTTTTCTGCGGCCGTTTGGTGAACGACCACAGAACTCAACCAGCTGGCCACGCACCATGGAGTCCCCAACTAGGCGAGTCTCAAACTCATCCTCCATGGTGTCTGCCAGCACCTGGAACCTATTGATGGTAGTGGGGTCAGTAAATCTTTGGTTGCCTGCTTCAGTTTGGCTCCATTCCTTACAGGTTGGAACCCGACATCCTGTGAAGCAGGAAAAAGAAGCGTTAAGTGGGGCTGGAGTTGTCCTGTGAGGCAGGCTGATAGTTAGTCAGTGAAGCAGGCTGGGGGTTAGCCTGTGAGACAGGCTGGGGTTCAGCCTGTGGGCAGGCTGGGGTTAGCCTGTGAGGGCAGGCTGGGGTTAGCCTGTGGTGTGGGTTGAGGTTAGCCTGTGGTGCAGGTTGGGGGTTAGCCTGTGAGGCAGGCTGGGAGTCAACCTGTGAGGCAAAACACGTCCTCCCGTGAAGCAGGAGATTCGTCTGGAGGGCACAGTCTCGGTGGAGGGCCTCTCCACCATCGATAGTGTAGTCACTGCCACATTGCTTGCAACAAATTCCTGAAGGGCTTCAATTTCGTTTCAAGATTGTTATGTTTGACTTTCCATTCAGTCACAGCCTTCTGAAGCTGTAATCTTTGAACGCAGGGCAGCAAGTTTTACTCAGCTAAGTACTGAGCTGCAAATCGTCCGGGACAGACGTCACACTTAAGGTTCGAAGGCATTGTTAGAAATTTAAGCGAGTTAACAGTTTGGGCAACTATTAAAAGCGCTTTCAGAAATAACAAGTGTGACCATAAATTGAGTTAGATCAAAATTGTGCATGGAAGTGGAGTACATCTGTGTTGAATGCCTCCAACACTGGGAGTTTAGTGAGGATGTTGCTTTGCCGCCAACAACATTGTGAACGGTACGTAGTCGTTTGCGAACGATTCGGTACAGCATCAGCATCTGGGTGTTCTCTATTAGGGGAAGGCCTGAACCTGTTTGTCGAGGCACTCCCGTGTTCCCACTGCGGGTCCATCTTCGCCCGCCAGTGAACGAGCGGGGCGAATCTCTCGAAAATTCAATGGTGACCATCCCGATGCAGGCCATACGCGGTATCGTTGGTCATCCAGCCAGGATTCTGCCTTAGAAGCTTTCGGGTATAATCCCACGGACGTAGTCTCGCTCCACTGGCCGATCGACCAAGAGCGGAACCATATGTCCAGACCTGCTGTTCCTCTCGTACTGAGCAGGACTGCTGTATCAACGACACAACTGCCAAAAGTAGGGTTAAACTAACCTGTCTCGCGACGGTCTAAACCCAGCTCACGTTCCCGATCCAACGCTTGGTGAATTCTGCTTCACAATGATAGGAAGAGCTGACATCGAAGGATCAAAAAGCGACGTCGCTATGAACGCTTGGCCGCCTGAAGCCAGTTATCACTGGTAATTTTTCTGACACCTCTTGCTTAAAACGCATTAAGTCAAAGGATCGATGGGCCCTACTTTCGCAGTCCGTATTCGTACTGAAAATCATGATCAAGCCAGCATTTGCCCTTTTTCTATACGCGATGTTTCTGTCCACGCTTAGCTGGCATTAGGACAACTGAGTTATCGTTTGACATATGTACCGCACCAGTCAAACTCACCACCTGATAATGTCCTCGGAGCGGATCGCGGCGGGCGCGAACGCCCGATCAGGCTAACAGGCCGAAACCAAGCGCGCCCTCCCTTCCGCCGCTTTAGGCTAGAAACAGGAGGCAATCCCACGTGGGAAGCCGATTCCGTCTCACCGAGTAAGCAAAGAGACGATCAGAGTAGTGGTATTTCATTGTCGGCCGCACAGAGCAAGCCCCTGATGTGATGACCTCCCACTTATGCTACACCTCTGATGTCTCTACAAAATCAGACTAAGTCAAGCTCAACAGGGTCTTCTTTCCCCGCTGTTAGGCTCAGGCCCCGTTCCCCTGCCTGTGGGTTCGCTAGATAGTAGATGAGGACAGTGGGAATCTCGTTAATTCATTCATGCGCGTCACTAATTAGATGACGAGGCATTTGGCTATTTTTTTTTTACTCTATGTGCAAAGTATTTTACTTATTACAAGAAGTTCTTATTTTACGTTATCTTTTAATTTTATTTTATTGCACTAAGATCTTTCAGGTCTGTTTTCCGGAGCCAGAGCGCTTCCCCAGATGTTAACGGTTGGGAGGCTAGGATCCCCCTCCAGCTAGATGTAATGGAGGAAAATACTGAAGGAACCCTGTTTTCGGCCTGAACCCCACCGCCTGATGTCAGGAACATCATAATGGCAGTTTTTCTAAAGTGGGCTGTGTACAGATCCCCTGCAACCGCACCAGCGACCACCTGTACATCAAGCACCACCGAGCCCAGGCCTTGGCAGGTGGCTATGATGTCAGGGATGCGGACCCTGACAACAGATTGGTATGGCCGGTTTCCTTTTTTAACAGCAAAGCCCGCATCCTCAAGCCTACCCGCAACATAGTCAGAAGAGTATGCGGTCGTGTGTCGACGTCAGTACGAGCAACCTGGACTGCAGCGCATCGCTGCATGATGGGCCAGGCTCTCCAGGGTGTCTGCGGCAGAAGGTCGCCAGTTATATCATCCACCCGCCTCCCCTCGCAGAACAGGTCTTCGTGACGAGCAGGTTACCACGCAGCTTAACCGCTCGACGAAGTCACCCCCCTTTGAGGAGAAGGGGTGCCGTCGTTTATCCATTTTGATGAGGCAGGGTCTCTGAAGGGCTCCGCGTAGCCCCGAGCCATCACTGCCTCATGAGCTGCCTGGACCACCGGCTACTTTCAGCTGTCTTCCTCGGAGCGTGGTGGACTGCTCCGGAGGATTTGTCCCCGCCGGCTCCCCACGGCGTGCTTCACCACTGGGTCTCGGAAACCCTCAGACGTTGGAGATCCTCCTTCCTGATCCCGAGGGACCCGATAATGGTCAGGCTAAGTATGCCAGTCCCCCATCCACTACTGCCGCATGGAAATACCCAAGGGGCGTATCCATCTAACAGGTGGAGGCAAGGACCAGGTAAACCGACCTGATGTAAGCTTGATCTCGATTCGGCCTAGCTGGCCGGCCGTAGCCGCCATGTTTACCAGCAGGTGCAGAGCACCTGAGGTACTATGATGTTCACTAAGCCCCAGAACTTCTGCTGGGGCTTTGCCAATTTCTCAATAGCCTGCAAGCTTCCGCACAAAATCTTCGTTATTGCCTGGTACGCCGTTGCTCCTCCGCCGGCGCCCATCTGGACACCCAGGTGCCTTATAAAATTCCCCAGGTGCCAATATGGCGGATAGGCCTCCCCAAAGATGGTAAAGGGGTTACCATCTTGGGCCATATGTTTTCTTTTTCTTGTTGGCTGCAATGCCTGGCGTGGCGCGCACTTGCCCCAAGCCACTTCAGAACCCTGAAGCGCTGCCGGCTTCCGCAAGGTTATTTAATAAAGCTTGCAGGCCCGAGGCAGGTCGAGGACGAGTAGCGCCGTCATCGCGAGCCGAGTGCCCGATCTTGTGGTACTTGCCTGTACCCCGATGCTGTTGGGGGTGCAGCCAGGGGCCCCTCAGGCAGATGTTATTAAACAGAAGTAGAGAGGGGGTCCCCTGCAGGACGCCCTGGTGATGTTAGTAGGGTCGCCACCATCAATTTTGGTAACAGTGTTTCCGTACATCTGGCCGACGTACTGAAGTGAGTCTAGATGAAGAAACCCACCTCCTGCGCTGCCAGCTAGGATGGTGACCCACTGTGTCAAACGCCTTTTTTTAAAATCTACCCACGCAACATACAGGTTTGAGGGGGCCTGCTGCGCCGACTAGATCATCGATCGTAAGACGCCCAATGTTTGTAGCGCAACCCTCCTCCCTCTTAAAAGCCCTTCTGCTGCGCGGGCAGGGCGTATCCCGGTCCAATAGCCGTCTCGCTGGATATGGTTTATGAGCCCCTTGTAATCAGGGAGTAGTGTGATGGGCCGGAGATCCCCCGGTGCCGATGGAGATGGCACTTTGAGCACCAATGATTAAACTCAAATTGATGTATTTGCAATGTATTATTATTATAAATAAAATTATGTACTATGCCATGCACGGCGGCCCGCCCGCCATTCCTCTTCTACTATTTTCCCTTCTTACTTTACCTTCCACTCCCCCCCTCTTCTTCCCTTCCCCTTCTTTCCTAAAAAAAAAACAAAAATGCGGCGCCCACACCCGCCCCACGCCAGCGGCGGGTTCCCCCCTGCGACGGGCCGTCAGTTGACAAAGGCCCGTTCCCCCTTTTTAGGGGGTAAATCCTGAACGAACGAACGGCGGAGATTGGAACGCCTGCAATCCTCTTGCGTGAAGCCGGGTGTCAATTATACGGAGGCGAGGTGGACCCGTGGGGTCATCCTCGCTTTGGGCCACCCCTCCGTGGTCAGAGATTGACCAGTCGGCTGCTCGCACGAGTACCGCTACAGGTGTCTGCTGGGCGCCTGCCCAGAGAGCTGCCTCCGTCGCTGCTCGCCGGCTGTTACCCGTGGCTGTGGCGGCAGGAGGCTCCTCTACACCCGCCGCACGCCAGCGGCAGGTTCCCCCGACGGGCCGTCGGAACACCAAGGCCCGTTCCCCCTATTTAGTGGGAGAATCAGCAAAGAAAAAGTGGCTGCGGCGGAGGTGTCCCTACACCCGCCGCACGCGACCGGCGGGCTCCCCCCTGCGACGGGCCGTCGTAAGACAAAGCCGTTCCCCCTGATTTAGGGGTAAATCCCATAAGAAGGCACTCTTAACAGGCCGTCTTAGGACAAGGGCCCGTTTCCTATGGTGGTACTAGGGGATAAATCTTGGAGGCAGGACGCCACAGTGGAACGCCAGCACTCCTCGGGCGAGCAGCCGCTTCGCTTTGGGCCACCCTTTGCGGTTATAGTCGACTGTTGGGCTGCTCGCTCGTGCACTGCTACGCAGGCTGCTCCTGGGCGCCTGCCTGGAGGGCCCGTGCCTCCGTCGCTGCTCGCCGGCTGTTACCCGTGGCTGTGGCGGCGGCGGAGGCGTCCCTACCAGCAACGAGCTTGCATTGCTCGCTCCCCTTACAGAGCCACCATTTGGCCAAGGCCTGCCCCCTCTATGGGGGTTAATCTTAAAGGAAGGGCCGACATTGGACCTGCTGCTTTCGCCCTGACAGGACGTCTGCCCGCTAAGCTCCACTGCAAGTCACCAGTACGCCTCGTCACTCAGTAGCCGGTGACGCGCTGCCCCGTGCTGCTCACAACGCTGTGCGCCCTCCACCTCGCGCCAACCCCGCACTACTGCTCCTGACTTGCACACTCCGTGTACGTGTACACACGTACTGCCTGTGCGCTATCTGTTTTGGTATTAAGACCAGTGCTATAGCTGCCAATTAGAAACCCCACTCTTTCCGACGCCAAACCTGAAGGTGCCAGCGTGGTATGTCCTCGAGGGGCCCTCAGAGGGCTGGTTATAGGAAATTGTGGGGTGGCCGTAAGGTGACAAAGACCCTAAAGGGGCAACGACGGGCCCAGTCTGAAGACTAGTTAGCCACCCGTCGTTGTGATCACTGGCATCTAGCCCTCCCCCTCCCCTTTAGCTAGTTATGTTCCCGTTGGGAGCGGTCTTGTTGTTAGGGTTTTGGGTGTACTGCTTCGTGCTTCTTCGTCATAAGGAAGCATAAAGGCCGGCGTAAGTACGCCCCCCCCCGCCTGCTGCTACCCGCTCTTCTCCCTCTCCTCCGCCCGCTCGCCGTGCTACTTCCCGTTCCCGCTCTCCTCCCTCTCCTCCGCCCGATCGCGGTGCTGCTTCCCGTTCCCGCTCTCCTCCCTCTCCTCCGCCCGCTCCCGGTGCTGCTTCCCGTTCCGCTCTCCTCCTCTCCTCCGCGCTCGCGGTGCTGCTTCCCGTTCCCGCTCTCCTCCCTCTCCTCCGCCCGCTCACGGTGCTGCTTCCCGCTCCCTCTCTACCACCGCTTCTCAGCACTTTTCTGCTAGTACTTCTACTGACCCTCCCCCCGCTGACTCTGACTCTCGCCCTGGCAGCCCCGCTGACTCTGACTCCGGCTCTACCGGCCCTCCCCCTGCTAACTATACCGCCGGCCCCGGCCCTATTAGCCATGCTGCTCCTGGCTATGGCCGTGGCCCTGTTGCTCCGCTGCTCCTGACTCCGGCGCTGGCCGTGACGTTCAGCATAAGGGTGCCTGCTCCTCCTCCTCGTCCGCTGCCTCCTCGACTGAGGGTTTGCCTCCTGACGAGCCCGCCGTCCGCTCTGCCTCTCGGGCGTGTAAGTCGCGGCGAGTTCATGAGGAAATGGAGGACTTTGACTCGGAGTCGGGCTTGATGTCTTCATCCGAGTCAGAGATTATTGTGTATTATGACATCAACCCGCTTCGCTGCCGAAGCTGCTGATTCCGGCGACTGTCGGGTTCGAAACAACCCTCGACCTCGCCGAGGTGCTGGAGCGGCAGCTGCGGCAACGCCTATAGCTCAAGTTCCTGGAGTCGGTGTTTGCGTTAATAACACATGAAGACCGTGTCCATCATCTCGGTGAGGGAGGTCTCCGGCGTCCCTGTTCAGCTGATGGTGGCTCCCGGGCCGAACACCAAGGGCGTGCTGCTGGCTTAACCTGTTGCCATGCCCCTCAAACTGTTGTTGCGCCACCCCCGCGTGTTGGAGGCAGTGCGCTGAGCTACCCGGGACGGACCGACGCGCCAGGTCTTTGTCACCGTCGCGGGGCCGCTGTCGGGCTCGCTGGACCTGGGGAGCTGGGGGACCTTGCAAGCGCCCCTACAGCAGGGAGCCCTCAGGTGCTACATTACCAACAGTTCTGCCACCACCGGGCCAGGTGCCGCCCCGGTCTGCTGCATATGCTCAGCCAGGCACGACACAGAGCGGTGCCTGACGAAGCACAAAGCTGGCCAGGCTATCACCAGCAGGTGCCCGAATTGCCAGGAAGAACACCATGCCTGGAAACGGGCCCGCGCCAACAGGCGGGAGCTGGTCGACAAACAGCGCACTGTCCAACAGCGCTGGGTCGTCACTCACCGCCCTGCTCCTCTCGGCACCTTCCGCTGGGGCGACCAGCAGCCTCACGCGTCCACGGCTGCTCCAACGTCCCGCCCCCCCCAGATTGCCCATCCGTCATCTCTTGCACCCCCTCCACCAGCTCCGTTCGAGGAGAGCTTCCCTCCTCTTACTCCCAGTCATCTGCCACCGCCTCCGCCGGCCCAGCACACCTCTCCCCAAGCGCCCAGCGCACCGCCCGCCCTGCTCGCCACCCTCTGCCCGCCGAAGCCAGCACCTCCCCTCACCACAGCGGCTCCCACTGCCGCCCCTCCTGATTGTCTCCTCATCACAAGGGAGATGATGGTGGGCCTGTTAGATGGCTTCTGGAGGATAATAGCGACTGTACTCAAGTCGGACGCCGAACCGAGAGTGTTCTCGGACGCGGCCAAGCAGGTAGTGGAAACCTCTTCCCGTAAACGCCGGCCCTGCAAGCTGCCGAACCACCTGCCCAGGCTCCCTCCCACAGCGGACCGTCATCAACCCCATCCACGCCGCCCCAAGTGTTCTGAAGACCCCCCCTCCGCCGCCTCTCGCCCTCGTGCGCACGCACAGCTCCGCGCTCCTACCGACCCCCCGGCCCGTTGCAACCAATCAGATCTCGCCGTTGGTGGCACAGCCCCCTGCTGTCACCACTCATGAACGCGGGCGGGCTACCGACCCGACCGGTGGTGGACCGGGACCCGCGCTCCAGGAAGCTTTCCATGTAGATGCCCACCGCCTCACGGTCCTACAATGGAACATCTGTGGCATCCGCGGTAGGTCCAACCTCCTGCGTGCGCAATGGTGCGAGTCTCTGGATGTGGTTCTCCTGCAGGAGACGCTCCTTCCAGAGCGTGCCCTTCTTCTGGGGATACCAGTCTTTTTACCTCCTGCCGTGGCCGGTCAGACACGCGGGTGTGGTATCTTGGTCAAGGATTCACTTCCTTGTTCTCGAGTGCGTCACCCGTGGCTTGCGGCGACGGCGTGGAGGTATTGGCGGTCACCATCGCGATTGCCCGGACGCGCCTGACGTTCTATTGCGTCTACTGTGGGCCGGCGGCGGAGGAGCCCGACATTGGAGAGCTGTTCACGCTTGCCAGCAAAGACCCACTTTCATCGGGGTGATTTAACGCTCACCACGAACGATGGGGCGATGTCAGGCGCAACCGGGCAGGGCGCCTCCTATCTGCCACCCTCGACGAGACCCTCAGGTGTCCCTCCTAACACTCGTGAGCCGACACACCAGCGGGGAGGTCTTAGACCTCTCCTTTGTGTAGAGGCCCTTAGGGGTAGACCCGGCATGGTCGCTCACCACCACCTCGTGATCGACCACATCGCCTCCGTGGTCACCCTCCCGGTACTGCCGCCCGTTCTCCCGCCCGGTCCTCCTGGCTGGAATCTCCGCAGGGCCGAATCTCCGCCCTGCCGAGATCCGCCTGGTCGCCGCCTTCCACTCCGCGGCGGACTCCGCCATATCCGTCTCCCGGCGACCCACTTTCCACCACATGGACGGGGTGGATGTATGTGATTGTAAAGCACCTTCGTAACTTTGGTCTCCGTGGAATAATGATGAAGCTTATTGAGGGATTTCTTGGAGAACGGACCTTCCGCGTAAGAGTTGGTACTTCCTTCTCACTGCTCTATGAACAGCATGAAGGAGTTCTCCAAAGAAGCGTCCTGAGTGTCACCCCCTTTGCCGTGGTCATAAATGGAGTTACAACATTGCTCCTAGAGGGGGGGGGGGAGTCGTCCTCCCTCTATGTCGACGACCTGCCAATCTGGTACTGAGCGTCTCGCATGTCCACCGCGGAGCGAAGACTGCAACATGCCATCCACAGAATATCCAGATGGGCAGAGAATCATGTATTCCTATTCTCACCATCCAAGTCGGATGCCATGCACTTTTTTCCGCCTGAGAGGCCACCATCCAGGCCTTGATCTCAGATTGTAGAAGAGCACACGTTCATCGGACTGGACTTCCACACCTAAAAGCATTAAAAACAAAGTGCATGAGATCGCTCGAGATCATCCATGTTCTGTCATGCACTTCATAAGGCGCTAACTCCACAATACTCCTACGGCTTTACCAGGCACTCATTGGGTCGAGACTGCCCTACGGTTGTGAAGTATACACGTCGGCAATAACCGCCAGCCTCCCCACACTTGATGCAGTCCATCACGCGGCAATCAGACTGTCAACAGGTGCTTTAGATCATCCCCATATCTAGTATTTTAGTTGACGCCGGAGTGATACCATTTGACTTAAATAAAGACGAACTAATAACTAAATACTGGTAAAGAATAAAACGCAAATCTAACAACAGTGAATACACCGTTGTCCTATACAAACATTTAGATGTTATATACAGCAAAAAGCCTTTCCTACCGCGCTCCTTTGGTTTCCGTGCACGGAGTGGCATTGGGGACCTCCCACTACCATACTTCCTTATAGCAGTTTTCCAGGTACCCCCCATCGCACCGTGGGAGCTCCCAAACACACATTTCTGCCGGTACTTCAACTTCAACACATCAAACATGTCGACAGTAACTGCTCGACAGCTTTTCCTATCCTACACAGCTAGTCACGCCAATTATGTACCAGTATACACGGACGGCTCCAAATCCGATGCTGGCGTTGGATTTGGAGCAGTCTTTCTAGACTTTTCCCGTTCCGGAACTTTACCTGCCTCAGCCTCAATTTTTACTGCAGAACTATCTGCTATTCTTTTAGCAATCCCTACATTCTTCACTTTGTCTGTTGGTATTTTTACCATTTACTCTGACTCACAGGCAGTACTGTCCGCAATGGAAGATTTTGTTATATGTTTTTAAGTGTTATTTTTTTAAGGTGGTTCGTGTTAAGTGTTAGTTTAAGGCGTGAACTGTTATCTCACTCGTTATAGGGTCGGTGTTACCGTTGTCCTGCTTCAGAAGTTGATTGAAGTAGGTGAGATAACACAATATAGCCTTTATAGTTACGCGTGCTAGATGCTTTGGCCGAACGGAGCCGTTACGTTTACTTTGAGTTCACGTAATTCACTCTCTATGGTATATTAAAAGTGCGATTAGTTTTAACTATATCCACAATTTTACACAAGCGTTACAAAGTTTATGTGAGCGAGTCGCTCGCACACCCTAAGCAGTGTGATCTGCCCACCCTCTTCTGCGGGCTTCAGTCCGGGTGAAACAATAATCCCGTGCCAAGGATTGTTGATTCCACCGTCGATTCAGCACAGTTACCACGGCAAGAAGCACGCCGTAAACATACCAAGCTACGTGTTGCTAAACATCCTGTGGTGATACTGACTTGGTGTTTCGACACATAGTCATACTTTCTTATATACATGGTAATATATGCTACATCGCCCGCTCACCTAAGAGTCGCGACCCGACTCACCCGACCTTTAAAATTAGTGTACCTACCCATGTTACTGTCGCGCAATGTGTACTAGCTAAGCGTGGTCTTATTTCAGTTGCTTTAAAGATTATTATACAAGTCAGAGCCCGCTTAACGATACAACACAGGGAAATGCCAATGATAATGACAATGGAAGTAACAAGAAATGGGTTGAGGTAGACAGGGCTAGAGTCATGGACGTGGAAGCGGAGTTATAATCCGAGAAGAAGAAAAAATAGTAGTACATGATACATCCTAGAAAAAAAAATGACTACACTGTCATTAGGATACATGGTAATGGAGCTATTTGGAATAGTAAAAAGAAAAAGGAAAAATCCTTGAAGAAGGTCTGCTACAAACTGAACCTTGACATAAAACTGTCGCAGATAAACACTCATCCGTTGCGTGACAATTAATTGCCAGTGTCGTTACCCTCGGCACGACTTTTGAGACGGACGGGGTCTACAACAATAAATGAGGTTGTGTGAAAAGAGGCAATGTCAACCGTAGAGTCTCCTAATAGTTACAATATGATAACGAGGACAAGTCTGGAGAGTCAGTCCTGAAACTCCGTTTTTCAGGCCTACAGTATTATAAAAGAAAATCTTCTCACCTAGTTGTGAAATGACCTTTGTAACAAATTTCACCGAAATATATAATTCCAGCATAATTGACTAAAGTAATTCCAGCATTAATAAACATCAAATTAAAAAGACAAATTTCCACCTATCCCCCGATCGTAACGAACGTGGATGACTGACATCTGTGACGTCAAAAATAATTCCCGTAACGGTTAACAGTGGTATGTCAAGCAAAGGGTAAGTAAGACTTGTCTGCTTACTTCCAAAGCTTACAGGTATTCATATGCTGGTTACAATAAAGTTAGGGACGGCACCTGCTCAAGTTTAGTTAAGTCTGTCTTCGCAAAGAAAAATGTATGTTTCAAGCAGAAGCACATGAGGTTCAAGGTTAAAAGTACCAATTCTATGTTAGTCTACTCTGCACCTCGAGTGTTACGGTTCCAAACAACTAAGGAGACGGACTGCCTTACATCAACTCAGCTATAAAAAGAAAATAGTGAGTAAGAGTGAAAAGTATTACTCAAGCACTCCCCTCTCGCATGAAAAAAGATGCAGGCAAAAGCTCAGGAACCAAACATAAATTAATAATTGCGAGGACGCAGGTTATAGTCGTGTGGTGGAAAGATAGACAAAGCATCGTCAGGCTGAGGCAAACAGGCGGTTCTCGCTGGTTCAACTAAAGTCGAATCAAGGACCTCTGGCTGGGCGTCCGTCTTTTTGAGGCGATCACTATGAACAATTTCATATGAATTAAAAATGAGGTCATAAACCTCAAAGTTGTGTCCACTTAGTTGTCAAACTATCTGGCGTGGGCCCACGAATTTAGGGGACAACTTCGAATGTCTCTCTGGGACTCGAAGCATAACAAAGGCACCCACTTTCAAGGAAACAGTGGCGGCACGCTTGTGTTGCTGCAAGCACATAGCCTCAGATGTAGCCTATAGTATCTCTCTGACGATCCTATGAATATCTGTGAAAACTTTGAGTTCAACCTTAGAATAATCATCTACATTATATACAGGCGAAGGAGAACTACTAAGCAAGTCATATGGAAGTATCTTCTCAACCCCAAAAATTATGTAGTGGGAGATTGTCCCGTTGTCTTACAAACACGGCTGTTTATGCTTGCTGCAACATATGCTAGCCAGTCCTCCCAAGTATGCTGAAGTCCGTTAACGACCGGGCGCAAGACATCTAAAATCTTCCTATTAGCGCGTTCAACAAGGCTGTTGCCGGTTGGGTGATAACTGACTGTAAAACTTTGTGTAATGCCAAACTGTTTGCATATTTCTGCTAAAAGTTGATTGTGAAACTCAGTTCCATTATCACTTAACAACACTCTAGGTGTGGAGTATGGACAAATTAAATGAGTTATTAGGGCATGAGCAATGGACTTAGCAGATTTTTTATCGCCCATCGTGTGGATTCCATCTCCAACAACAGTGTGGCCTAAAGGTGTTTTGGCTTTAAAATTTCACATTTAGTCAGCTTGGCCTTAAGGCTAGTGTCCCTAAGTTCAAGCAGAACTGCTTCTAATTTAGCTAGGTGACTGACGCCATCCTTGATACAGATGATTAAATCATCTCATAGCATCTTCGATTTGACACAAAACCCGGAACCAGGTTCGGGGATAAACCCAGACCGAGGTCCGGGTTTCGCGCCGTAAATTGAACGCATTTAGGCGGATATGTAAACCAAACATTTTTCCTCTCTTCTTTTGACCTGTCCTTCTCCTCTCGGGCGTCTCTCCTGTTTATTCACACACTTTTCCTTTCAATTGTGCTGTGTAGCTTAATTTTTCTTCACTGCAATATACTATCACACTTTACTTTTCAGTTTGTTGCTGGAATAACTTATTGACAGTGCTTATCCGTGCGCTTATTCAAGCATTTGTGCCTTTTTCTCCCAGCACTGCATCTCCATCCAGCGCGTACCATGCGATAGCCCCGTTGTCCTCCTCTAGCCTCTTAGCCCACTCCTCCCTGGTGCTACTAATAACTCCCCTATCTGCCTCTCATGGTTGCTGCATTCTACTATTGGATGTTCCACTGATTCTTTCTCCTCTGTCCTACAGCTACAGTTCTGGTTTCCCTTCCCTATTCCTGCCATTTAGCTGGGGTTCTCGTTCTTGCTTTAAACATCAGCCTGCTCCCCAGTCTCCTACATGCCAGTCTACTCCCTCTAGCTTCTGTGTCTTGCTGTACCATCTTAAAGTCGACTCTTTTACTCTAAAATTCATAGGCCCAGCCTAGGCAGATGGCACACCACCTGTTCATCTTCCCTTTTTTACAACAAAGAAGGCAGCTCAAGGGCACAAAAAAAAAGAAAACAATAGTAAAAAAAAGCCCGCTACTCGCTGCTCCCAAAAAATAATTAAAAGAGATGGCCGAAAGAAAGATCAATTTCGGGAGGAGAGGTGCCCTGATACCCTATCAGGCTGATGGATAAATGGGTTTTCTGGGAAAGCAAACTCCTTTAACTTAGACATTAGATACTTGCCTGTGTCCCAGGGTAATAGGTTCTCACTTGACGCAGGCTTAAGGGCCAGAGACAAATAAGCGCTGATGAACAACACACTTGTGAGAATAACACTAGCATGCTGTTCCACGGTGTGGGATCCTTACACACACACACACAAACATTTATAAGTTAGCACTAATCAACACCAAGTTCATTATAAACAATGAACTTGAACACCAGGCATCATAAGAAATCAAACAACATATTAATATGTAACCTCTTCACATGTGCAGACAAGCACACACTTAAAATTATGTACAAGATCACATACACTTGCATTGACATTGACTCATACACATACTTACAGGACGCAAACAGTCAGCGTACTCGTAACACACTCAGCCAAAAAGACCAAACATATCACACAAACACTGACACATGTACGGACTCATACTTTCCACGCACCACACGTGACTGGAACAGCCTCCCCCTACAGACTTTACACTGCGGTACAATAGACTCATTCAGAAAACAAATACAGACTCACTTGTCACAACACACCAGGACTAACCAGTAGTACACCTATTAATTTCCCTTCCCTACACACTCGGCACCCCAGTTCCCCCAGCAGCCAACACAAATATCCGTGTTATGCACCTGTACTGGTGCCCTGTGCATTACTTGTCAAGATCAAGACAACACACAGCTTATCAAGTGCCTCCAACCTTACCTAATGATAACACTGCTGAGCTATAACTCTCTCATTCACTCAGCACAAATAGGGTCATGAAAATCAAGATCAATTCTATCCTCCGGCATAAGAAAATATAGCAAAACAACTGTACAAATGCATTTATTTAACTAATAAAAACATTGAGCACAATACTCAACAGGTACAAAATTTTTATTTTTTTTCTTATTACACAGATTAATCAAGAAAACTGAATTTCAAGACATTGCTGGGTTCCCAGGTGTGATTTGGGACATAAATGGAACACGCTGACACGAAATTAAAAAAAAAGTACACAAAACTATTAATAATGATTATCATAACTGGGTACATGTTAACTTTACAGTTTTGACTCACTCTAAGATCAGAAGAAACTAATAATGACACCTACAGAGTTTGTGACTTGAGCAAGTTGATAAATATTGCGAGGAGGTACTCAGGATGAAAGGGGGCCCTGCATGGAGACTTGTCCGAAGGGACTCTAGGACTTGGCGTTGTAGGGTGGGTGAGGCGACACACACCCCAGCATATGCCACCTTTGATAGATGACTGTATATTGATAATCCAAATTGGATACTTTCTACAACAATTGAAATACTTTTCATGCCTTCAAATTATACCTTGGCAACAAAAATATGATGGAATATAATTTTAAACAAAACTCGTCATTTAGGAAACTTAACCTATTTGGACCTATAGCCGCATTATTAGTTATCTTGTACTTATCTTGAACCCGCGATGCTCTTCTGATGTCAATTAATTATTTGTCTTATTAGGTTAAGTATTAATAATAAGTAGAATCACAATTTACTTTCACTTAACCCGGTAGCTGCGGGGTCATGTTTCTTAGGTTAGGTTAGGTTAGGTTAGGTTAAAGGCCCTCTAAGTAAAATAATGAGAAAGAATCACCACTCACGCAAAACCATTTCATAATATATATCAACGCATGTGTGATCAGTTTATGCATCATCAATTTTGAGAGGTTTATATCGTGGCAGAAATTTGGCCCATCGCTGGTACACGGTAATGCCACAAATTTGGCCCCGTCGCTGCTACCGGGTTAATCTCACAATTATGTTATGTCACAGTTAGCTCTCTTTTCAACTCAACTCAACCCCTAGACGTCAGTTAACTATATCCATAACATGTGGGTGCCTCCGTCCGGGATCTGCACATAACTTACACTTTGTTACACTTTCAGCCCTGAGTGTTTCTGGTTGTTCACATTCTTGCTGGTGATCGTGCGAGTTGTGCCTTAAAATTTTTCACTACACGAAGGCCTGGTGTTGAGGCGCTAGACATCATCGCACGTGCACACGGTAAGAGATAAGTGTTGACGTCGCGTCGGATTATTCCCCAGTGATTTTACCTTTCACCCCAAAACTCGAGACTCCGACTAGCTTATCGGAACCAGCGACGTTCCAAATGAAATCTTTAAGCTTAAAAGTAGCGTTCACAGTCCTCAAACTCTCAAGAGTACTTAACGTCAGTTCTTGTTAAATCGCTCGGGGTATCAATTTATCGCTAACATTCAACTGGTTCGTTACATCCTCAGAAGCAAACATTTAGGGGTCGCTCCCCTCAACTCGAGGCAACTCACTCGCCTCATCCCGAGTCAATCGACTCATCTCGACTCTCCTAAATACGAGTCAGTCTTTAACTTAAATCGTTTTGACTCGAGTCAATCTTACTAAACTAACATCAACTCAAGCTCAACTTAATCCTAGCTCGACTCGAAGTCAACGAAACTTGTGTCACGAATTAACTTTGGGTAAGGACTCGGAAGTACTTAAGGTTGATTCCTCGACATCTTATCAAGCTCATAAAGCTTCCTTGCATTAGCAACTTGATTCATCATGGCGAACGTTCCCAACTTGGATGAATTTGTCGGTAACCTGTCGGTCGCCGAGCTGAAAGAGGCCAACATAACTAAAAAATGACTTAAAATATATCGCTTAGAACTTTAATATCTTTTTCCCTTCTGACATTAGAAAAGAGGAATTAAGAACCCTCATTTTAGCTCATTTTGGGAAAGAAAACACCTGTCCCAGTCCACCTAAGACTCAAGCCTTCTGCTGGAGATCGAGAAAGTAAAAATGCAATATCTGCAGATGAAACTAGAATATGAAAAGCTAGAGAAAGAAAGAGAATATGCAGAAATGCAATGGATGGAAATATAAAAAGAGAGAAAAAAAAGAAAAAGGAGGAGTAGAAAAAGAAAGAGCATGAATTGCAAATGTTTCAATTAAAATCCACTATTCAGCCTCAGCCTCAGCATATAACTAAGATCACTAAATACCTACCTTTACTCTCTCAGTTATCTGATAAAGATCGAGACTTTTTGGAGAGTTCGAAAGTTCAGCTGAACACTTCGAGCTCCCTAGAGAAGACTGGACATGGCTGCTTAAACCTAAACTCACTCCAAAGCCTTAACTATCTTGAACAGTCTCGAAAACAACACTGATTATTACCTCGTTAAAAAAGGAATTTTGGCAGCCTATTCCATAACAACCGAGGGCTACCGACAAGCCTTCCGCAAGATGTATAAATCTCCTCACCAGACCTATTTGGAGTTTGCATCTGAAAACATCGGGCTCTTCGCCGTTGGCTTAAATCAGCCGCTATAACAACTTTCGACGAGCTTGTTAATATTGTAGCACTGGAAGAGTTCAAAAGGAAGTTGATTATTCCATAATGCTCCACATCACCAACAATGAAGAAACTAACTTAATCAAAGCCGCCCAGTAAGCGGACGTTGTTGCTCTGATTAATCACCCTACTGCCACGGGAGAGAGAAAAGCCAAGGCTGCATCAACTGTAAAGTAAGGCGAAGGTGGTTCAGGGTCGGATAAGCCCGTAGGTTGTGGTTCCCAGACAGCTCTTTTTTGCTCATTTTGCAAACAACCGGGCCACCTCATGAATAACTGTCCTAATCCCAAATGCAAAGCAGCTAAAGCCCATTTTCAAAACCAGTGGCTTCTCTTCAAGTTCCCCTCACATCCACTCCACCTAACGATCCCTTTAAGCCTTTTAGATCAACAGGGACTGTTCACCTTGACCCCAATAATGTTTATAAGGTCAAAATCGTAAGAGACACTGCCTCCGCCCAATCACTCATACTGAAGTCAGTATTCCCGGATATAGAGTAGTGTTATACAGGTGACAAGGTGTACATCAAAGACTTTCTTCAACCCTTTTTCATTCCATTAGCCGAGTACACCTTGACAGTCCCCTCGTAAAAGAAGAAGTAATAGTGGGAGTAAGTGACGACTCATCCTTGCCACTTCCAAATTCTGAATTCCTGCTAGTCAGTGACTGAGCCGGAGGTTCATTCCTTCCACCTTTGATCAGCGAAACGTTGTTAACTCCAAACCCCACCGAGCACCTTGAGAAACAGCAACCTTATATATTTACTGCTTGTGTGACCACTCGTGCACAATCTAGAAGTTCTGATCAATTACCACCTTCACCCCCTAATGGCAGTCATTCCTCTGTTGAAGGCAATCAGCTATTCACAAATAAAGTACTTACAGAGGCTCAGCGGGAAGACTCCACCTTGGCAAAGTTTTACGATAGAGTCACTCCCAAAGACCAAATCACTCACTATCCCTCCTTCTACGAGCAGGATCAGATTCTTATGAGTGTTTCGACCCGCCAAAGTCTCGGATGAAGCTACTTGGACCAACCTAGCCTAACCTAACCTAACCTAGCCTACTGTTCTACGACAACCTGTTCTTGAGATCGCTCATGGAAGTTTTGCCGGCCACCTGGGGATCAAGAAAACAAGTGAGAAGATCCTGACAGACTTTTATTGGCCAGGACTTAGGGAGGATGTCAAAAATCATGTTAACTCGTGTCATACTTGCCAGGTTGCAGGCAAACCTAACCAAACTATTCCCCCCTATCCCCTTCATCCCATCGCTGTTCCCTCGGAACCCTTTCAAAAATAGTCATTGACATTGTTGGTCCCCTGCCGAAAACAAAAAAGGGTAATCAATATATATTAACAATTCTTGATCCCACAACTAGGTATCCTGAGGCCTTTCCCATCAAAAACATCACTTCTAAAACTATTGTCTCAAAGCTAAGTCAATTGTTTACCACGTTCGGGTTTCCTCAGGAGATCCAGTGACCGAGGCACTAATTTCACCAGCGATCTATTTAAAGCAGTCTTGAATGAGCTGGGCATCACACAAACGCTGTCCACTGCTTACCACCCGCAGTCACAGGGAGCTCTAGAGAGGTGCAATCAAACACTAAAAAATCTCCTACGTAAATTTTGTCACAAACAAGACCTCAGATGGGATGACGCCCTTCCTTATATGCTATTTGCCATCCGAGAAACACCTAATGTGTCTTTAGGGTCTCCCATTTCGAGTTGTTGTTCGGAAGGAAAGTGAGAGGGTCACTAAGGAATGTTAAAGACAAGCTACTAGGCTCAACCTTTCATACTTGTCTCTGTCACTAACTATCTAGAATCACTTAAAAGCAATCCTATCTAAAGTTCAATCATTTGCCCGAAACAACATGAAATTAAATTTTGACAAGAAGGCTACAATCAGAACATTTAATATATATATATATATATATATATATATATATATATATATATATATATATATATATATATATATATATATATATATATATATATATATATATATATATATATATATATATATATATATATATATATATATATATATATATATATATATATATATATATATATATATATATATATATATATATATATATATATATATATATATATATATATATATATATATATATATATATATATATATATATATATATATATATATATATATATATATATATATATATATATATATATATATATATATATATATATATATATATATACTCCCGTCTTATAACTGAAATATGTAGCTACTTAAGATAACATTTCTTTGCCAGACTTATCAGTGAAGCTATATATTATCTCCCGATATTTATTAAAAGATATGTTGTTTGTCTATTATAACTAAAGGCAATGTGCGACATTATTAAGGCTAAGTTAATCATATTATTGCATAATTTTTATACATATATTTTTTTCAGTCCTACCAGGGTGAAAATTGCCATCGAATAATGTAAGTAGGTGACACAATATCAATGTTTCAGAATGCTGCAAAAATATGCATGTGGGTTCTTTTACTATGCTTTGGTGTTGGTGCTTTTGATTGTTACAGAATGCTGGTATATGCATAGATACGTTTGCTTTATTTTTAACAGGGTTGTGTTTTGCTTATGATTGCTACATAATGCTGATATGTATATATACTTTTGCTTATTTTTAACAGGGTTGTGTTTTGCTTATGATTGCTACAAAGTGCTGATATGTATATATACTTTTGCTTTATATTTAACAGGGTTATAAATGATATTATGTTGGCTGTCTAGTCACTGTAATTACAAATAGAATTTTCTATCATGCATGTATTCTACATACGTATGATAAACTGATGACTGTAGCTGAATGAGACTGAACTCACCAAAATAACAGGAGTAAGATTAGTATTGTGATTTGGGTTGTCATGAAAGTCATTGGCACAGTGCAGGTCATCTTTTCCTGTGCCAAAATTATTAAGCTTGACCAGGGGCGTTTCTGTGGCTCAAAAACATTCGCGGGCAAGAGAAAAACATCATGGGCTGAATTTAAATGAGGGAGGCAAAAATCTGTGGGGGGGGGGGACCTGTTTTCATTCACCACCATGCACCTAAGATAAACACATACAGGTACACTACCAGATTGCACAGTAAACTACAAACTGCTAAAAGTACTGGTATATGGCCTCAAAATGTAGTCTTTAGTATGAACTACATCAATAACATAAGCACCGTTCAAACAGTGGATATTATTTATCTATTATTTTTGGAGAGACAGGGCACGAGGCCTGGGGTGAAAAAAAGGTTTGGGGCTACTGTCAAAACATTCGGGGCTCAAGCCCGGAAGTCCAAAACTAACGACGCCATTGAGCTTGACCTTATTTTCCCTTTGTTGGTGGTGGGTGAAAAATTGGATATTGATTTCTAGGTCACATGTTTGATGTATTGTGTTTGTCACTGCAGTGCTTCTTGCTGACATGCATGCCTGTGTGAGTCATTGTAAAAATGGGGCCTATACCTCTGCCTTATAAAACACAGTACCATTAAGGGAAAAACTCAAGATTCAACCAAAATTCATACAACATAAATACTGAAAAAAATGAAGTTTATTGTCTGTGTTCCTATTGCCAAATGCCAGATATTTTATAAGTATATGGCAGAAACAAAAACATGTGTCTGGATATAAAGTAACATATCTGTGTGTATGTGTGTGTGTGCGCACGCGCTGGGCTAAAAGGAAAACGAAGCTCAATGGACAATGCGATTGCTATAAATTCTCATGCATGATTTTACAGATAAACTATATCTCATCAAAGGGGCCGAGGGGAGGCGGCGGAAGGTTCTCCCACATCAGGAGGACATATTGGGCATCCTTGCCCAGTATCATGATAATGCAGGCCACTGTGGTTAACATACTACAGAGGAAAACATTGCCTCTTATTATTACTGGCCAAGGATGAGGGATTATGTCAAAGACTATGTAAGTGATTAGACAAGACATTGTGTGTTCAATTTCACCATGTCAGTGATGCATACACATGTAAAATGTCCTATTGTAAAGAAGAGAAATATTGTCTCTGTGAAGTTAACAAGTTGCCTGTATCAGATTGTAGGGTGTGACTACTGCCAAAAATTTACCAACCTAAAGACTCAGGCCCCTGCCCTGGTACCAATCAAAGTCAATCAGCCACTGAAGTTGATAGGAGTTGATTTAGTTGGTAAGAGACCTTGAACTTATTGTTTGGGGGGAATGCTTTTTCCCATGTAATGAATTTATTTGGAAGGTAATTTCATTTAACATGTGTTTTTATATTTCAAAAAATATTCATTTAATGCTATTCCTGCACAGGTCCTTTAAATATGACACAAAGGGGCCACAGACACATATGTGTTTTTGTGGACCGCTATACCAAATATGTGGATTATTTTCCCCTTGAGGATAAAACGGCTGCTGGGGTCCACAGTTGCATTAAGGAGTTCATCTCACGGTAATCATTTAACACCTGGGCCCGTATCCTCGACAACTATTAATACTAAACTTGGTATTAACTTTCGACTTTGGTATTAACTTCACTCTCAAAGTGTCTCCTCAACAACTATTAGCCTAATAACTACTCTTAACTTTGGTATTAACTTGAGAGTGCTGGCGAAGACTTCTAAACACTTAATAGTAAAGTTAATAGTGAATCCCAGACCCAGACCCATATCAACATGGCCACCGGACTTCCTCGTCCAGCCCGCCTCCGCAATTTTGAGTTTGATAGGGCGCTTTGGAACTGTATAACGATGGTGAACTTGTCAAGACATACATATTAGACCGTGCAGGAATGGAGTATGTGACTGATATGGTGAGAAGAGAGCTACAAGATCCAGTTCAAAAGGAGCATTCCCTCACCCCGGGGTTGAAAGTGATTTTGAATTAAAGGTACTTGGCTGCAGGAAAAATGCTGCAGTGTTCAAGTGATGAGTTAGGGGGTAAGCCAGAGTAGTGTAAGCAGGGTGACTGTGGAAACTCTGGCCGCCCTCAGTGACCCGTAGGTAGTCGGGAGGTTGATCCAGTCTCCCCTTGATAGGGTAGAGATCCGTGTAAAGCAAGCAGAATTCTACCAACTTGCCGGTGTTGTGGGAGTGATAGACTGTACCCATGTGAAAATAATGGCACCAAAGGAAAACGATGTAGTTTATGTCAACAGAAAAAAAAACATAGCTTGAACATACAATTAGTGTTTGATGCCTTTGTTATTGATTAAAATGTGAAATATTCGAGTTAAGGAAAAAAAAACATGGGAAAAAAACATTTATTTGTAGCAGAAAGGTATACACGTGCAAATGAAAAAGATGACATTAAAATTGCATTAAAATGTCATTTAGAATATGATTTATAATTATTGCTGCTGGTTATTCATATTGAGATAATGGTGGTAAGAAAGCTTGTTAGAGACGTCTGCCAGTGTGAGGGAGGAGGAACGAAAGGTCGAGGTGACCACATCGCGAACATCATGACTTATGAGTGAAGTAAAACGAGGTTACTTGGTTTCTGTTTACAAAGTTCCAAGTGGAAAAACAACTTTATTGTGAATTCAGTGTATACATTTCTGGAGTATTAACGTTCAATGGTCATCATACCAAAATACGTAGTAATTAATTTTATATGTCAACCTAATTATTTTCATGAGATCATGGTATGACCGCTGAAAACATAGCTTTTTTTTTTCTTGGCTCCATTACAAATTCAGTATATAATTATTCATATATTCAATAAAGTAGTGGAATCCAGTTTTCAGCATCTTTTATTATTATGCCAATATTCTAAACACTCAGCTTGCAAACACGCTTAGGTTTATGTTGTCAGCTTGGGTCGGACTTAGGTGAACACTTTACCAAGTGACCTAAGATTACTCAATGCTACCATATAGGTATACTACATCTTTGATTGTGAGTTCATCAGAGAGCACTGGAGAGCAGCATGAGTCTAATTAGGTGCTAATGAATATCCTGCCTGCATCACAGACTACATAAAATGCAAATATGATCGGTGCCTGAAGGTGTTATATGCTAATGCTCATCTCCGTGACATTGGGTCTTCAGCCTGTGGTGGGAGGGAGCCCATTACCCCGGGACACAGGGCCAGTTTGACACCCGGGTTACCACAGTTTCCCCAGGTAGTCATTTATCGACCAGCCCGAGAGGGAGGATGATCAGCTGGGTGAGCTGCACGCCGACTGCCCGGGCCGGGATTCGAACCTGGGCCCGCGTAGAAGCCAGGCATGCTGACCACTAGACCTCGGAGGTGTATTGGAGCCCAATCTCAAGTGAACCCACTCACAATGGCACACAATTTTTTTTTTTGGTAAATTTTGTGCTTTGAATGAATTTGCTAACCATTTCTGTCGAAAAACAGCACAGATTATTTTTCACCCCTACCACCCTAACCTCCTCAGTAATAAAAAAAAAAAGTGAAAATCATAGCCTTGAGGCAGTAATATTCAGTCCCAGCATCAAAAAATTATACTGCTGCCCTATGAAAGGCATCTCTTAACTCCAATGAAGTAGGTGGTGACTGTGGTGGAGCAGCTTCATTGTCATCCCTTGCAGTGGCAGGTGTCATTAGGCCAGCAGATGATGAAGCAGTGGCTGATGTCATAGGGCCAGCAGATGATGAAGCAGTGGCAGGTGTCATTGGGCCAGCAGATGATGAGCAGTGGCTGGTGTCATAGGGCCAGCAGATATTGAAGCAGTGGCTGTTGCCGGAGCAGCTAATGGTATCTTTTCAACAAGTAATGAACAATGTGCTGGGATGGTCTCTAGCAATACTAATAAAGTGTGTATCTACAAAGAATATGAATTTAAGGGTGATTAATAAATTGTTTTAATGATAATATAAAAGTTTTGCCAAAACATACAGGCCAGTCAATATTTCACTGCTGTGACTGTTGCTGCAGTCCTATCCCTAGCACATCATGTCAATGCTGAGTGGCTCTGGTACCCTTCAAATACATGAGACGAGCAGCCTATGATGTCATACACCAGTTTATCTACCACAGTTAATGCCATAGTTATATAGGCAGGCGCCTGCGTATCTGTGGTGCCACACGTGTGGAGCACTCAGGTGTTGGGGGAATTATCATTGTTATGAAGGGCAGGGGTAAACCAGTGTATGCTGTGAGGCCTTGTTGTGGAAGTTCCCTGTCTGAACTGTGCAACTAATCCCCCATACAGTGAGGGCCTTTTTTAGTCCCTAAGGGGCTGTGCAGCTGAGAGAGTGGTGTACATGAGTGTGAGTGTGTGAGTAAGTGTGTGCCTGTCTTGGCTAAAACCCTTCACTGGGGGAAGACAACCAAGGTATTTAGATATATTGATAGTCATTGACAGATGAACATTAAAAAACTCTATCTCAAATATGCAGTTCACTGCTATGAACTTATTAACTTTAAGCTGAAATAAAGGCATTGTAGCCAGTATAGCTGCATTCTGTGAGCACATAAAAAAACTAACTAATATAAGCTTTACATATAAAGCCATAACAACACAAAACAATTACCAGTCTGCCGCTGCTCATTCTTGCACTTGGCAATGTAAGGCTTTGATTTTTGTTGTACGTTGTACCAACGCCTCTCACAGTCATCTTGCGTACGGGGTCCACTCCCAGGGAAGGCACTGTCAGGGTATAAATGTGAAGCAAGTTTCTTAATCGTTTCACTATGGCATGCTTGTTATTTCCCATACCTTCTCCAATAACATTTAATACATGCTGTGATGGAAAGCTAAATCAGTACCAGTTTTTTTATTTACAAGCATCAAAAGACATTAACTTTTCAGTTGTTATGAACATGGCCATATATACTACTTTTCTTTACCTACTTTTCTCAAATGCTTTTCTCTAAGTAGGATGATATTACACAATACAGCTATACAAAAAAAATCAGAGCATTAATCTTAATTCCATTCTTTTGAGTACTTTTAACCTAACATTATATCACCAGAAACTGTTTGACCAATGCTATCAAAATAATATTTTAATCTTACTTTACCATTCTCATCAAATCTACCTATTCCGATATAGTCTTAACATAAAATACTTGTAAAAGTGTTGAGAGTCTGGCATGCCCAACCCAACCCCCCCCACCAAAAAAAATATCTCAATAAGGAATAAATAAAATAACAGGTAAATATGACTTGACTCTCTTATACTAACCCCCTTTCCACCCTAACAAACTTGGGGACCTACCATGTTAGGTTAGGACGTGTTAGGTTGGACAGGTTTAGCAGGAGTTGGTTTAGTTATGTTAGATTGTTGAGGGAGTGGGGATTGCAGCAGAAATGGTCATGATGATGCTATTCACATGGAGCAGTAGGAAAAAGTATGTCCTGTTTGGAAACTCTGTGGTTGTGTTTGTATACAAAAATACCCATTTCACGAGGTTACGTTAGTTTGCAAGTTACTTGAATCATGGATATGTGAATATGTAACAAAAAAAATTAAAGCGTTAACCTTAATTTCATTATCTTGAGTACATTCCAATCTAACATTATATCACCATAATCTGTTTGACCAATGCTATAAATATACTATTTTAATCTTACTTTACCATTCTCACAAAACCTACCTATTCCCATATAGTCTTGACATAAAACACTTGTAAAAGTGTCCATAGTCTGGCATGCCTAGCATCCCCCCCAATAAAAATAAATAATAAACAAATAAAAATAAATAAAGAATAAAAAAAGGGCAAAAATGCCTTAACTATCTATACCAACCCCCTTTTCCCCCCCAACAAACTTGGCATGTTAAGTTAGGATGTGTTCGGTAGGACGGGGCAGGTTTGGCACTTGGGGATCTACCATGTTAGGTTAGGATGTGTTAGGTAGGACAGGTTTAGCAGGAGTTGGCTTAGTTATGTTAGATTGTTGAGGGAGTGGGGGTTGCAACAGAAATGGTCATGATGATGCTATTCATGTGAAGCAGTAGGAAAAAGTATGTTCTGTTTGGAAACTCTGTGGTTGTGTTTGTATACAAAAATACCCATTTGACAAGGTTAGGTTAGTTTGCAAGTTACTTGAATCATGAATATGTGAATATGTAACAAAAAAATATAAGCATTAACCTTAATTTCATTATCTTGAGTACATTCCAATCTAACATTATATCACCATAATCTGTTTGACCAATGCTATAAATATACTATTTTAATCTTACTTTACCATTTTCACAAAACCTACCTATTCCCATATAGTCTTGACATAAAGTACTTTGAAAGTGTCCATAGTCTGGCATGCCTAGCATCCCCCCACACAAAAAATAATAAACAAATAAAAATAAATAAAGAATAAAAACAGGGCAAATATGCCTTAACTATCTATACCAACCCCCTCTTCCCCCCCAACAAACTTGGCATGTTAAGTTAGGATGTGCTCTGTAGGACGGGGCAGGTTTGGCATCGTTAGGTTTAGTTATGTTAGGATGTTGAGTGAGAGGGGGTTGTGGCAGAAATGGTCATAATGAAACTATTCAGATACAGAATGAAAAGGTATGTTCTGTTTGGAAGGTCAGTGGTTGTGTTATTATGCAAAAAATACCCAATTGATTAGGTTAGGTTAGTTTGTAAGCTGATTGAACCACCAATATGTGATTATCAACCTTGTTACAGCTTCTGGCACTTCAGTCCACGCTCTCCTTATCCTCAGGGGTGATAATCTTCCCATAACACCCTCTGATTATACGTCTTTTTTCATGAATTTGATGTAAGAAGACCGTTTCATCTGGCGACCAATTAAACTTACTCCTTTTCTGCGCTGGTTCTCCGGCCCGTAGATGTGCTCATTGGGGCAGATGACATGGTTATGGTGCGGTAATTTCAGCAGAGCAAGTCGTGACGCAGGAGGGGAGATGAGGGTATTGACGAGTGACGGAGTAAAAACAGCCTTTGAGGCTGCTTCTATCTGCCACAAAACTCAGTATTTTCTTGTGTTTGCCATTTATTATGTTTCTGTTGTACATTTATACATCTTTCCTTTATTATTCTTTTGAAATATATAATTAATTCATGTCGGATGTTTACGTTTTGCACGGAGGCGTCCATAGCAACTAGCCCGCCATAAAGAAGAAGAAGAAGAAGATAATAGTAGCCAGGATTTGCTAATACCTACACTCAAAGTTGACGAGGATAGCTTTTACTCTTAATACTATGAAACTATTAACTTTGATAGTAACTTTAAGAGTAAAAGTTAATAGCTCTCGAGGATACGGGCCCTGATCTTGTTGTCTTCATTCCATTACATATATGACATAACCTCCTTCTTGCGCATGCTATTCAATCAAGTAATGCTTGCATGGATGTACAATTACTAACCAGCATGCATGTGGAACATTAATATGGTTTATGACGAATGGAAAACTCCAACTGTCATGCAAAAATGGGTCAATATGGTATTTCTTCCTTATTTTTAGGTTTGGGCCACCTCAAAGACTCCTCACTGATCAGGGGAAGGAGTTCAATGTCAAGGTACAGTTTCTCCCCTTTCTCTGAAGCTGAACACTTTCCTCAAACATTTGCTAACAACTCTACTCTGGATGGTTTTGTGCATGTTCCTTCCTCCTTACTTCCCTCTGCGTATTTCATCCTTCAGATTGAAATTTTTCACAATGATGTTCTTCATACCATATATGGGCTTAACCCTCAGAAGGCTTATGGTCCTGATGGAATCCCTCCTATCGTTCTAAAAAACTGTGCTTAGGTGCATGCACCTTGCCTGGTGAAACTTTTCCATCTCTTTCTTTCAATTTCTACCTCTCCTTCTTGCTGTTAGTATGCCTGCATTCAACTGGTTCCAAAGAAGAGTGACCACTCCAGTCCCTCAAACTACCATCCTATTGCTTGCGAGGTCAGCCATATAAAGGATGGAGAGATAGTATGAAGGAGGTCTTAAAGGGAAGAAGACTGACACTGGAGCATAGTAGAATGATTGTGCATGACATTAGCAAATGGAAAGCAGTTGTGAGGGAGACACTACACAACAGTGGTCTCACACAATCAGGTGTGATAGGAGGAGGTACTTGCTAATGAAGGGACCTTGTTCTGGAAAGAAACTGTCCAAGCTGTGGGACTGGTCCCCATAAAGTGAGGGGAGGAGTCCTGTCTCTTCTCTGTCAGTGGTGTGAATGGGTGTGAATGTGAAGTTGTGTCTTCCCTTGGCTACCCCCATTTTGGGGGAGAGAGCCTTGGTAGATTGACAGATAGATGTATATAGATAGATAGATAGATATAGATCCATACATACATACATACATACATATTGTATTTATATATTTATTATCTCTGTTTGTTTTCAGCATATCGATGAACTCTGCCAAACTTACAGCATAAAACACTCTGTCACAAGTTCATATCACCCTCAAACAAATGGCCTGACTGAGGGGACAAACCAAACATTGAAATCAAGAATCAAGAAGATGGCTAATGATGCTCAAGATAACTGGGATGAGTTTTTGTCTGATATTGCCTTCACAATGCGCATATCAAAGCAAGCCTCCACAAAATCTTCACCATTATATCTCATGTCTGGGAGGCACCCCAACTGTGTGCAAAACGTGAGTGAGCCCACACTGTTCTACATGAACTTAGAAACACACACACACACACACACACACACACACACACACACACACACACACACACACACACACACACACACACACTCTCTCTCTCTCTCTCTCTCTCTCTCTCTCTCTCTCTCTCTCTCTCTCTCTCTCTCTCAAATAGTTTCAATAAAATTTTAAATATTTTAAATATGGGTAAGGTTAGCTGTATTCTTTGCAGGTATTATGAAGGCTGCAAAAACACACACACACACAAACTACATACTGATATATCACTTTTTCCTTATATATGACCCATATACTGTTCCTATATCATCATCGTTATTAATTTGTCCAATTACTCTACACAGATGCATGTGGGTCTCCCTCTACCTGATATACAAGAAGTGTCTGTCACTGAGAGGGAGGAATTCGTAAAACACCGCATGGCAGAAATGACCGTCATACATGAGAAGGTGAATAGGAACTTTTAAGTGTTAGATATTAGAATATGTTATATGATTAGAATTTTAAATTAGTTTATCGATATTAGATATTAGAGATTTTTTTATTTAATTTTATTTTATACAAACAAAGTTGAAAATGTAAACCTAACATAACTCTCAATACATAGGTGCTGAAGAATGTGACAGTGGCCCAAAACAAGCAAAAGCAAACATATAAGAAGAGGCAAGAAAAAGGTATCAGAATCTCTGACTTCCATGCAAGGGATGTAGTCCTCAAGCGGAACATGCGAAATGTTGGACGTAGAGGTGGAAAACAAGATAAACTCTGGACAGGACCATATAGGTAAAGAAATAACACATTTTTAATAGAACATAATAATGTAAGGGGTCTGCAAGAGACCGGTTGGCCTATACAAGACAGCTCCTGTACACTCCACCCCACCTTACCTCACCATCTATGGCCTTATTTAACCTCTTCTTGAATGTATCTACGATATTGGCAGCCACAACATGGCCCCCAATCCTGTTCCATTCGTCCACCACTCTATTGGTGAACCAATTCTTGCCTATGTCTTTGTTAAATCTGAATTTGTCTAACTTGAAACCATTGCTAGGCGTCCTACCTGGCTCTTTTAGTATCAAAATTTTATTGACATCCCCTTTATTAAATCCCTTCATCCATTTATAGACTTCGATCAAGTCTCCTCGCAACCTTCGCCTTTCTAGCGAGTGTAGATTTAAATGCTTCAGCCTGTCTTCATAAGGCAAGTTTCTCACCCCCTGAATCATCTTTGTCATCCTCCTCTGTACATATTCTAACATCTTGATATCCATTCTATACTAGGGGGAACAGAACTGAACTGCATAATCGAGATGAGGTCTAACTAGTGCTAAGTAAAGTTTGAGGATGACTTCAGCGCTCCTATTGCTTACGCTCCATGAGATGAAACCAAGTACTCTGTTTGCCCGAATTTTAGCCTGAATGCATTGAGCCCTAGGACGGAGGTCAGCGCTCACTAGGACCCCTAAGTCTCTCTCACGACCAGACCTACTTAGAGGAGTGCCATTTAAGGAGTAATTGTGTGAGGGGTTATTCCTACCTACACTCAGAATGCTACACTTCCCGACATTGAATTCCATCTGCCACTTCCCTGCCCAATCATATAGTCGGTCAAGCTCATCCTGGAGAATGCTAGCGTCCCTGTCTGATAGGATTACTCTGCCGATCTTGGTATCATCTGCAAACTTGCTGACATCACTACTAATTCCTGTGTCCAAGTCATTGATGTAAATAATAAAAAGCAGAGGACCCAGCACCGACCCTTGTGGGACGCCACTCGTAACACTGCCCCATTCAGATTTTTTACCATTGATTTGCACTCTCTGCTTCCTACCACTAAGCCACGCCCTGATCCAGTTCAAAACTTTCCCATCTATGCCGTGAGCCTGTAATTTTAGTAATAGCCGGTGATGGGGAACTTTGTCGAACGCTTTACTGAAATCTAGATACAATATGTCATAGTTTTCATGTCGGTCAACCGCCTCGATTACTTTAGTGTAGAAGGACAACAGGTTAGTAAGGCAAGACCTACCCTTTGTGAATCCATGCTGTGAATCATGAATTAAACTATGCTTTTCTAGATGGTCCCGAATGCTCCCGGCTATAATTGACTCCAACATCTTTCCTACAACTGATGTTAAGCTAATTGGGCGATAATTTGAGGTGGCTGACTTGTCTCCCTTTTTGAAAATCGGCGTCACATTAGCTACTTTCCATTGATTGGGCACATACCCAGAATTTACCGACATCTTAAAGATATCAGTAAGCGGGGCACTGATGACCTCCTTGCACTCTTTCAGCACCCTTAGGAATACTTCGTCCAGGCCCGGCGATTTGTTTTTCTTCAACCTACTAATCTCATCCTGGACTACTTGCCTAGTGATGATCACATCCCTCAACTTGTCGTTCCCTTCGCCCTCATATACCTGAACTCTCTCCGGAATGGTTGTTAGATTTTCCTGCGTGAAAACTGAGAGGAAATAGTCATTCATCATTTGGCTCATATCTTCTCCATTCACAACGAGCTCACCTGTGTTAGTTTTCAACGGTCCAATTATGTCCCTTGTTTTTGTTCTGTACAATTTGAAGAAGCCCTTGGGATCGCTCTGGGCCTCGTTGGTGACCCTAATCTCATAATTTCTTTTTGCTAGGCAGGTGTTCTTCTTCACCGACCTGGTTAGCTCGACATACCTATCCCTGAGGTGGGTTTCTCCGTTCTTTATTTTCCTATAAATACCTCTCTTCAAGCCTATCTCATGCTTGAGTCTGCGGGTCATCCATTTGGAGTCGTTATTTTCCTTCCTACATGCTTGATAGGGAATATGTTGTCTCTGACCCTCTGCAATTACTCTAACTAAATTATTGTAGGTCATTTTTACATAATTCCCCTGTCTTTCCGGTTCCAGCCCTGAGATCTGGCCCTCATCCAGCCCTAGGGTTCCTCAATTTACCTCCTCAAGGTGTCTTCTAAGCTCCTCATAATCAGCTCTTCTAAAGTCAGGCACCATCACAGGGTTGAGTTCATGGGTCACCGCCCAGTCCAATTTAAACCTAATTTCCTTGTGATTACTGCCACCTAATTCTCCCCCAACATCTAGCTCGCTGATCATATTCTCGTTGTTTGTTAAGACCAAGTCTAGAGTGTTGTTACCCCTGGTGGACTCAGTCACTGCCTGCTTGAGAAAATTATCATGTATTACTTTCAGAAAATCCTCAAATTCTAGATCACCCACCATGCCTCCCCAGTCTATATTCCTATAGTTAAAATCCCCTGCTCGCCCTATCTACCTCCTGCAGTAATATATCACTGTCCTGCCTGCTATGGTTGGGTGGCCTGTAAAGAACACCTAGAATTAGTTTGTCTTTCCCTTTGTGGACGTCCACCCAAACTTATTCTGTGTCGCCATTTGTTTGAACAGAGTTGTTAGCGGAATATTTAAGTGTGTCTTGAACATAAAGTGCCACCCCCCTTCCCCTTCTTCCCTTTCTATCTTTGTGAAACATCTGATAACCATCTATTTCATACTCCGACATAAAGTTTTTGTTTGCAGTATCCACCCATGTTTCTGTGATAGCTATAATGTCGAATTTCTCGACACATGCTTTCCCCCTCAGTAGATCTATCTTGTTCCTGAGACTCCTACTGTTGGTGTAATAAGCCGTTAGCCCATCCTTTCTTACATCCTTTCGATTACTCTTGCGCCCCCTAGTCCCAGTCTGTGATACATAGCTACTGATGACAGGTCTTAAGAAACATATCAAGAAGACCTTATACACACACACACACACAAAAAAAAAAAAAAAATCATTTTGCAGTAAATGTATATATTTTTTTCTTCTTTTCAGAATAACTGCTATTGATGACTACCAGCGTGTTACCTTGGAAGATGTGTATAAACCTGGCATTTCTCTGAAAAGTCGAGTTCCTTATGAACAGCTTAGGCCTCTTACAGAAAGTCGTTTGTGCAAGAGGCCACTTTCATCTTTGTGTGTGCAGTCCGTCCAGTCTGTGACACCAACAGATGGAACAGACGTAGTAGCCACAGCTGAATCCTCTACCTCAGAGGTACTTGTCTCTATTGAAGCAAGTGAAGATGCCCTGACACCCAGAAAAAAAGTCGCAGAATTAATACAACACGGTCTCCAAGGCACCGTAACCCAAACATGTTGAGGGAGCGGATTCTCAGACCCTCTTTGCAATTGTCTGATGAGCACATATATCATGCTCAGGCTTTGTTGGCTGATGACTTCCCTAACATTGGTGGCCTGCAATCTACATGTATAGTCCATGAGCCAGGCCGAATATGACTTTCAAATTAGTGAACAGATCCAACCCTGATTTTTGTTTAATATGATGCCTGAGGTATATGAAAACTGGCCTTGGACGTTTCAGATCGGTAGCTTTATGCCCCAACAGCAGCCATTTTGAAGAATGGCCAACTTTTTCGAGCTCACACGACATATACTTGGAATTTTGCCCATACCTTCTAAACGGTTCAATAAATCTTAATGGGACTGATCTTATTTTACTCATAATGAAATTATACAGACATTCATGTATAATAAATACAATTTTTATACTACACTACCTTTCAGAATTCAACATTTTAGACAAGAAAAATGCATTTTTTAAACTTTTTTTATAGGCAGCTTGTTGTAAAACAGTAAATGGTCATCAAATGATTAATTTAGTCCTTGAAATATCTAGGATTCATTCAGCATCAATAAACAATTAGGAATGATGTTATTGTCACTAGTATGAGTAAAGGAAACACAGAAGTCATGTAAGACTTAGAACACACACATCCGCTGTACTCTGAAATTGCATTCAGGCTTTACTCAACGTCATAATCGGAGTCACTTCCATCCTTGTCGGGAACTATTTCCATCTCATCCTCGTCTCTCATATTGTTACAGTCCTGCAATTTACAGGCTGGCGTGCAAGGTAACCCATTGTCAATGCAAGGACAACTGCCAACTTTGCACACTCTAACACATTTGCATGCCATCAGTGAAAGTATCATGTCGGGTGCAGGTGCTCCTGTTATCCATTCAATGCCAATTTGCCCGTCACTTTTAACATTCCATCCATGTCCATCTGCAGCTTCTGGAATCGTGGGCGAGTTTTCAAGGCATCGTCTCCAAATGGCCGCCTGGTAGTTTGCCCTTTTGGTGTGCTGATGGAGGGCATCCTTACAAGGAGGCAGTTGTCCTGAAGACACATCACCATTTCTTGACTGGAATATTTCATATCTCAAGTCGTTCACGGTTGTACTCCTTGCACTGTGTGAATACATGCTGCAGGCAAATCTTTCCAGTGTTGAAAATAGCTCATCTGTAACATTCCACTCTTCCCCAAGACGAGTAAATGCTTCACGAAATGTGTCGTTTGAACGCATCAAATTAACTGCCTTGATCTTTCCTTGGCCAGAGAAAGCGCTTACAGAATCACAGCCAGTCCAAGCATGAACACCCAACAAAGCAGTGCACTCATCACTACCAATGGTAGTTGCCAACCTAGAGATATCAATAATTCTGATTTTGTTCTTCTTTCCTCGTCTCAAGAGTAAGTGTCCACCTATCTGAGTTTTGAAGGCTAGAAGAATCACAAACACGTCCGTGTCTTCCGAAATAACTATCACATGTCTATGTGTGCCTGTTGCATGCCTTGCGTGGAGAGCCAGTCTTGTATCAGCCTCCTCTTGTGAACATGTCAGCTCAAGAACCTCTCCGACAGCGTCCTTCGTAATTTTGAAGCACTTTTCTGCAACAGTAACAAATAATGTCACTTCACCAAGGCTTTTCCTCACCTTCTCCTCCTTCCAGCTTTCCGCTAGAAATCTGATCAATTTGTTCTTGCTCTCCGTGTTCCCAAGAAGGCGCTTCCAATTCTTGATCCGGTGTCCTGATTTTATATCGTGGAAGAGCAGGCTGTCTTTGGAACCTCGGCTAGCCCTTTCAGCGTTCTTTATTGATCGCTCAGTGTAAACATCGAATACTACATCAACCCGTTGACTTTTGCAACTGTGGTTCAGAATGCTCTTCAAGATCTGTCCAGAAAGTTCCCCAAATGTACAATTTTCTCCATGAATTTTCTGGACTATTCCCATTGCGTCAATGATTACTGCCCGTGGACCAGTTGGTAGGTCAACAAAAGTAGCCTCCTTTTCAATATGTGTGCTGAGACTCGCCTTTCCGGTCTTTTTTAGAGTTCCATCAGCATTCCCCAGAGCCCACGGTGTTGGACCCAGGGGGTAGCACAAAACCTCTTTAATATCAAGTTTCCGATTTTGTGCTATGAGCAGCATGTGACCAAAGACACGATTGTCTGCCTTCAACACAATTTCCTTCTCTGTTCCTTTAATGACAGTTTCTTTCTTCAGACTGGAGAACGTTTTCAACTTCAGCTTCTTGATCGGATCATAAAACCCAGTACCTTTCTCAAGTTTCACTAGCCGTTCAGCATAAGCCGCTTCTCCTTTCTCACGAGCCTTCAGCAAGTTCTTTCCTACGTCAGGGGTTGCTGCCAGGCCCGTTGAAATGCTCAAAAGGTCCATTGGATCACCGCAAAATGGATTGGTCCAAGTGTTCTCGAGCAATTCAAGAATAGCTGACACATCATTCTCGTCTCGATTTATACGGGATGCTTGAAGGTCTGAGTGGCCCAGGTGTGGCTTCTGTACTGCAATTAGTTCTCGAAGTCGTCTTAACGCCGCTGCTCTATGCTCTGCCGTTAAGTAGTACCTGGAAACAGCTCCTGGCTTTAAACTGAACCCCTTTGTCCCGCCACTTGTCTGTGTATCCCTGTTCACAGTCTCTTCAAGGGTTTGGTCTGGGGGGAGTCGACCAAATGGGTTGGATTCACCCAGCTGAACAGAGAACCCACCATTCAGAAAATGATTGTCGAGTTCTTGTGAAGTACCCTGTAACGATGCCATCTGCAAAAGTACACTGGGAGATATCGAGCGTAGTTGGTTTTGTCAGCTGCAAAACACCAGGGTATCATTTTTCGTATGTTGGCCAAGTGGAGTAACCAATCACCTTCTCGATCTGCTCGTATTAGCCCAAGGAGAATTTCAACCAGGTCTAAATACATCACCCAGAATGAAGCCAGTTGTCCACTGTTGTATCGCAACTCATCTATGTACTTGGTGAAAAGATCCAAAACTCTCTGGCACGTTTCATCACTCAGAAAGGACGCAAGGGTATCTTCACATGGATTCTCATGGACATTATTTACCAGTCTCAAGGTTTCATCAAGATTTTGGCGATGTTGACTGTGGTTGGTCTCAAGCCATTCCAAGAACTGTGTCCATGCAAGTCTCATCAGAGCTTCGTACACAAGCTTGTGAAGTCTCACTCCTGTTGTACTGCTTGCCATCTAACACTTTATCAACCGACCCTCAGCTATTACTCCTGACTCTACTGCCAAGTCTCGTAGTCCAGCATCACGGAATACCTTGCCAATGATTGATAGCAGATTGCATATTATATGAAAATTGCCCATCATTGGTATTATAGTTTCAAACTTAGATTGGTTATTCCATGCAACTTCTGTCAGCTTGGCATAAAGTGCCTGATCAGCAACAACAGCGATGTTTTTAAGTGACAAAGTTTCTTGAATGGAAAGAGCATTGCAGAGAATTTCTTGTGCCGTTGAAATATCAGTCGCTGGGGCATTTATGGTGGGCAAATAGCCAACTTTGTCTGCGCTGACTTCAACCTGACCTCTTGTTTGAATATTGAACCCCGTCCAAGAACTAGTAGTTTGGCGTGATGTCTCATGCAGGCGAACCAAGATCCAGAGAAGATTGCGTTGACAAGCACTTCTTGTAGCATCCTCGAACGGTAGTAAAAGATTTGGCGATTTCAGAGGAGGCGGCGATTCCCTATTTGCCGAAATATAGAGTGGCAGAGGGTCCACGTTTGCTTCGACCGTGCGCCTTTTATCATGTTTGCTTAAAGCTGGCGTTGTAAATCTTTCTGTTGCACAAGTTGAGACAGCTGGTTGCACTATGATGCCGTTAACGCGATGTGATGTTCCAGCACCACTCAGTGTTTCCTCCAAGGCATCAATATTATCATATGCAAGCACTGTTGGGATTAGCGGATGTGTCCCTAAAGGGAGAAGTGGTGCCCCTTCATCAACACTGCTCATCTTCTCAATGCAAAGTGCTGTATCAATTTCCTCCAGTCGAGTGTAAGAGCACCCATGACCAAGTCGATTTACGATGCGAATGAGCTCAACATTCCCAGAGAGAGTCTTGATGACCCAAGGCAAGAGGACATGTTTCGGCGTGATGACCTGTGCGTTGGTTACAGCATACAAGATGTCCTGACCTAAAGACCATGCCAGTCTGTTAGTCCGATCAGAAGGCAAAGCCTGCCGGCCACCAATGAGTACTTGCAAAAAGTCAGTAAGGCAAGCTGGCAGATCGATATACTTTTCACATGCCAGTTCATCAGGCTTTGGAGGCCAACTCTGCTCTTTCATCTCGTCTCTGACTTGCTCGCGCAAAATGAGAGCTGTTTGATTTATCAACTGCTCACATTTTGCCCCATAACACAGATCTGCCAACTCACTCTTAAGGTCTAGATAATCACAGGCAATGGCTTCTGTAGTTAGCGTGTTAGGAAGAATGTAAACTCTGCGTTTATGCGTAAAAAAGTGCAAGGTCTTGCCGAATTCTGATTTGAGATTTCGGCTGAGGTTGTTCTTTGTTGATTCACTAAGATCAACACACTTTTCACGTAAGAGAGACTCCAGTTTTGAAATTAGGTCTGAAAGCGGAATGATGCGTGGCTTCGAAAACAGATCACTACGTATGTATCTGTACAAGTCAACCCGCGCTGCGTCGACTTCAGTTTGTTCATTGATTTTGTCCATAACTGGCTGTTTCTTCACGTATGCTTTGTAGCAAGAGGCATGGTAATGGGCCTCAGCCGCCACGATATCCCTTGAAGTAACTGACAAAATCCTTACATCTGATTTCTTAGTTGCAGCATCTCGTATTTGTGTATCAGCCCGCAAATCCAGTGCTTGGATCAGTCTTTCACGTGTTTTCGAACCCTTTGTGTATTTTGACTGTTTTTCACAGAATATACAATTCTTGTCATATACACGTGATGATGTATCGGACGTCCTCTGGCGTTTCGATTGCCTTGGTTGTTCATCCTTCTGCTCATCTGTGTCAGGATTAGGATCAGTCAGTTTCGCAAGAGTTTTCTTATGCGTAAAGTCTGATCTGCAACTACTGTGGTAGAGAATGTCAGGTACTTTATTCATATCATCACTGGCAAGCTTCATGATTGGCTCAAATTGTCGAACTCTTGCTGCCTCATAGAGTGTTTTCCACGCAGAAGCAAGTGTCAATCGAACAAGCTCATCAGGCAAAGCCAGCTTTCCACACAGAATGCACGGAACTTTCTCTGGTGCTCGTCCTTTCTTCTTAGGTTCAGTCATGGTGATGCTGTCTCATTGACTGTACTGAAGTTGGTTACTTGGTCACACCTGTAATATAATAATAAATAATTTGATTAGTATAATTAGAGAGGACAAGTGTTTGGGTGATATGCAAGTGTTTGGGAAAAATCCTCCTCGTTTGAAAATTATATAATTGGTTATAACACTGTTTTGAGCATTAAAATGTAATTTTATTACAGCAATAAGTTACATAATTATATAATGAGCATTTTCAGTAAGTAATTCTGAACAAAATAAGACTGATTTCATGAAGATTGGCTGATCTATGAGAAAACTATGACCAAAAATCTGATCAGATGTCATACATCTGAAAAATCTAGACGACTTTAAATATGGCTGTCGTTGGGGCACAAAGCTACTCAACCAAAACGTCCAAGCCCTATTTTTGGACACTTTAGAAATCAAACTAACCAAAAATCATGATTGGGTCTGTTCACTAACTTGATTGTCAAACGTCAAAATATTGGGGCTGGCTCATGGACTAGTATATATGCAGTAGAGTCATGCACCAATGCAATAAACAGGTCAGAATCTTTCATTCCAATTTTAAATGTTGGAGGGTGTCACTGGGTGACAGTCAGTAATATAAGATGTCCAATCGATACATTGAATGTATACGATTCCATGGATTTCAAATTGAATAGGCCTGATAGGGAAAAGTTCCTTGATCAACTTTCAGCCATGATAAAGACTCCAAATTCTTCTTTCACAGTAGTAAGACCACAAATACAGAATCAAGTTGGAGGAAGTGACTGTGGGCTATTTGCTGTAGCCATTGCGACCAGCCTCTGCTTTGGAGATGACCCACAGGGTCACTTCTACTACCAGGACAAGATGAGAGACCATCTAGCTTCTTGCTATCTTACTGAAAAGATGGGACGGTTTCCTAGCTCTATAGTGGAGAGAGAGGGGACACTCTACAGCAAGGAATCCATTAAAGTCTATTGTCACTGCAGGAAGCCGCATAAAGAAGGAACCTTTATGGTTCAGTGCAATAGCTGCCAGGAATGGTATCACCGCAGGTGTGAAAAGGTCCCCAAAATAGTCTCTCCTGAGACCATTTTTTTTTTGTTGCAGCTGTGGTGAACAATCTTGAGCAGACAACAGCTTAATAAGGCTAGGAACCCTGCAGTGACACTTAAGAAGAAGAAGATATGATGGTTCTTCATGCTTTCCTGTGTCATCTGTTTTTTTTTTCTGCAGATGTTAATTCAGCTGAGGAACTGCTCAGATAATGCCTGAGAGGTGGTGTCTTGTACAGTAACTTTCTTGTATGTCCTATCAGTTCAAGGATTGACTTTTTTTTCAGAGAAGTATTACCAGGTTTACCCATGGCTTCAAAGGTGCATCACTGGTCAGGTTTATCAGTTATTGTATGTAACATTTCCAGTGTATGGAAATGTGTCCTCATCTTTATTCCCTGTTATTCCACTCTGTGTCCAGTGTTTCAATGTTTTTTGGATGTGTGGAGAGTTAAGTTTTTTTTTCTCTAATTCTTGTCTTTTCATGGATTTTGCAGTTTGAGACACTGAACATTTCCCTTCACTAAGTCTGTATGCTTTTTACACACACACACATACTCTACAATGTTGATAAAATGGTGAATTTTGTGGGTTGCTGCATTGATATTCGCTTACAAAGGCAATATCATTCATAAATGTTTTTTATTTATTTTTTTTTTATTTAGGGCATGATTATCATTGTATGGATTTTGTTTGTTCGCTTGTTCCTCACTATTGCTAATTTTGAGGGTGATATGAATTAGTTTTGCAGACTTTTATGACTGTTCCTACATGATTCTGGTCTGATTTTTGTTTCACCTACGACAATTATTCATCTGTAACATCCACAGGAATTGTATTGAATACTGTATACATATATAATGACAGGATTGAATCGAGTTCGTATTGTTCCGTTTTCAAAACAAAATATTCATATTTTTCTTTGAAATTATGTATATTATGGCACATACTACTTTCTCTGGTGATGCATGCCATTAATCTCTTGTTCTAATTGGGAAACTGTATTTTTGCACAACTTTATCTCCTTTTTTCTTTTTAAGTTTCTTCCATGTCACCATGGTTGTTCAATATTTATATGGAAGGTGTTATTAGAGAAATGAAGGGCAATCTTGGGGAAGTTGGAGTAAGAATGTTTGCTGAGGGAAGGAAGTGAGTACTGAATTCGATAATGTTTGCTGATGACACAGTGCTCATTGCAGAAAATGAAAGTGACCTACAAAATTTGGTCAGTGTTTTTGATAGTGTATATAAAAGGAGAAAGCTGAAAGTAAATGTCACCAAAGTAAAGTGATGGTTTGTGAGCAAAGTAGAAGTGAGGTTGTAGATTTTTTATGCCCATATAGAGTGGGAATTGAATGTGAAAAATAATGCAAAATAATTTTGAATGGTGAAGAAATGGAGGTGGTCAATGAGTTTAAGTAGCTTGGATCAGTTATGTGTAAGCAAGGTGGTATGGAGGGAGAGATAAGAGAAAGGGCATTGCAAGGAAGAAGGGTTGTAGGGTCTTTGGGATGAGTCATGAATGGCAGAAGTGTGAGCATGGATATGCATGGCATATGCAAGTGAAACGTGGGCCTGGAATGAAAGTCAGAGGTCTAGAGTGCAGGCAGTGGAAATGAGTTATTTGAGGAGTGCTTGTGGTGAGTAGAATGGATGGAATGAGTAATGAAAGTGTGTACGGGCATTTTGGAATGTGTCAGGGGGGTGAAGGGAGGAAGTGGGGAGTGGTGGAAGAAGTGAAGCGACAAACTTTGAAGTGGTTTGGCCACATGGAGCGAATGGAGAAGAGTAAGATGACCAGAAGGGTGTATGTGAGTGAGATAGAGGGAGGGAATGCTAGAGGACGACCTCTAGTGAAATAGAGATATAGGGTGCAAAAGTATGTTAGGGAGAGGGGGGAAAGATCCTTGAGAAGCTTTGAGAAGGCAAGGATGGAGTGTCTGGATAGATAAAGTTGGAAGCTCTTCTGCCGTGGCCATCCCTGGTGGGAGCTCCTAGGAGCAGGCGTCCACGTGCCCATATAGCCGGAGTTGCCGTTGACGGACTGTGCACAAAGTCATTCCAGTGATATCCCATGATCCTGCGTAGACACCCATTACCCAAGGCATCAATCCGCCTCTCCCATTCGCTATTCAATGTCCATATCTGACAGCCATAGAGTAGGACAGGGAGCACTAGCGACTTGAAGATCCAGATCTTTGTCCTTCTGTACAGATATCGACAACGCCATATAATCTGGCTGAGTGAGTCCATAACGCCTTGGGCCTCGCCAATCCGTCGTAAGACTTCCTACCGAGATACACCGTCATTATAAACTACACTACCAAGGTATGTGAAGTTTTCCAATATTCATATAAAAGTTCCTGTTATTTGTTATTCTTGCTACTAGATATTTAATTTTTCTTTTCTTTATTTTCATATCATTTGTTGATTCCAATTCTCAAACATCTTGATTATAGAGATACATTTTAGTCTTATCACTTGTATATTTTTGCAATAAAATCAATGAATTTCAGGTGTATTTTACTTTTCATCATTATTATTATTAGCGCTTCTATGTTAAGACTCAAAAGCCGTTTGGAATTCAATTCTTACAACTATTAATGTTTTTTTGGTCTCAAAACTCGTATGAACACAAGAGTTTCATTTCAATGAATCATTTGCTGCTTTCCTATTTTCAGTGCAGGCTTTCTCTCTGGACCCTGGTCCTATGCTTGCTATTTTCTTTGGAAGATGATTTCATATTTCATTTCTTTCTGTTCCCAGTTATAGCTTATATGTTGTATCTGTTAGTGCTATTGGTCTCAAAAGTCCCTTATGCATGGTTGGCCTTGCTTCTATTTATTAATTGTTATTTGATACACTCCAAGTGTCTTGGAATACAGGAAAAATACGATTATTCCTTTATTCCTGTATTAAAAACATTACTTAATGCATTCAATATATCTGTCTTAATTCCATAGAGGTGTAGGCTCAGACTAGACATCACACCCTCACACCCTCTGGCTGTTTGCAAGGTATATACAAAAGAGTAAATGCAAGTCTACACATTTGTTTCCATAATACTGTTTGGTGATGCAGATATGGATATAATTTGGTGATGCAAGTATACATTTCATATCTAGAATACTGTGGTAGCTGTAAATTTGCACATTATGTCTATCTCACATTGTGCAGCATGTAGATGAAAGACTAGAAAAGTTTCATTGTCTTTGCAACATCAGAAATGGATTTCAAATACTTTTTTTTTCATCTACTGCATAAAATAACATCCTCTTCCTCATACACTACATCTCATATTTTAAGGTTGCATCTTCTTGAATTAGTTGTTCACAGCACCACCCACAATATCGAGTCCTGAAACAATATGTTGTTGATTGTCTCTACCCTCCTCATTAATTAGAGAGAGAGAGAGAGAGAGAGAGAGAGAGAGAGAGAGAGAGAGAGAGAGAGAGAGAGAGAGAATCATCTTTTCCAAGATAAACTTACCAACTTATGTAGGGCAGCCTGTTTTAGCTCTTTGATAAGTAATATTTGGTAAATTTCTTGGTTTCTCTATCATGATTTTCTCATGTATTGACTCGATCAGGTTGGTCATATTTCCTAGGCACAGCTTATGTAAGTACTGTATCATGATTTAATGTTTTGAAAAGCATTGGTGAGTATTTATTAACAGATTTGTGATTTATCTATGTTAGGTTAGTTGCCCTATCAAGTGTTGCCTAACATAACACCGCTCCTTAAAACCTTGTCACATAAATATGAAGAACGATACCTACGTATGATATTGTGTAGAGCCATTATATATCAATTCTGATAGCATGTTAACACCTATCCTCACCTTAATTAACATCAGGACTGTAAAAACACTCATATTTATGACTACGTAATGTATACTGTATTCTGCAAAAAAAAAAAAAAAAAATCAATATTAGATCGGAGGTACAATTACGGCATGAAATATTGCAATGATCATCTCAGCTGTCTTTGACATTTAAATTTTCTGTTATCGCCAGAAGCCTTGGTCCTTGGCACCATCTCAGGCCGTGTACGGTTTCATGGACGTCGGTAAATTAGAGAGAAGGAAGGCCCTACATCTTTCCTTCCTCTGTCATTATTAATGAATCTCAGGTGTCGCAACTTGGTGTGAACATGCCCTAAGTATTCACCTGTGGAAATATGTCGATGCAAATGTGATTGGTATCCTATTTTTTGTGAAAAATGAATGTGCGGTCATGGGTGTCGGAGCGCTGCTGGAGGATGGCTTGGCGACGAGGAAAAGCTGCCGAACTTTATGTAAGTTCTGATTTACTAGGGATAATTTTGCGTTTTCCTTCTATATGTAGATACAGAAAGCGTTAATCTACCCATACATGTCAACAGAACGATCTTACAACATATAATAGCGAAGAAATATGAGCATATAGATGCCCAGGCTCAATTCTGCCCGAGGCTCAATTTTGTCGATGACAGGGGCCTATATTTTTCCTTCCCCTGTCATTATTAATGAATCTCAGGCGTCGCAACTTGGTGTGAACATGCCCTAAGTATTCACCTGTGGAAATATGTTGATGTAAATGTGATTGGTATCCTATTTTCTGAGAAAAATGAATGTGCGATCATAGGTGTCGGAGCGCTGCTGGAGGATGGCTTGGCGACGAGGAAAAGCTACCGAACTTTATGTAATTTCTTATTTAATGAGGCAAATTTTGACATGGTCTTTGTCATCATAATAAAGAATGATGATCATGCTAGCTCTAGACGCCATATCAGTCGAAAAGAAGCCCACATACACGAGCTTGAGCTAAGATAACAGAGATATGTGGATGCCCGGCCTCTATTTTGCCCGAGGGTCAATTTTGCCAGTGACAGAGGCACACGACACAAGTCAGTGTGCACTGTGGAGCCGGCGGCGGGTGTGAGTCGTGTGGTACGTGAACGTCTGGGCCCGTATCCTCGACAACTATTAATACTAAACTTGGTATTAACTTTCGACTTTGGTATTAACTTCACTCTCAAAGTGTATCCTCAACAACTATTAGCCTAATACCTACTATTAACTTTGGTATTAACTTGAGAGTGCTGGCGAGGACTTCTAAACACTTAATCGTAAAGTTAATAGTGAATCCCAGACCCAGACCCATATCAACATGGCCACCGGACTCTCTCGTCCAGCCCGCCTCCGCAATTTAGAGTTTGATAGGGCGCTTTGGAACTGTATAACGATGGTGAACTTGTCAAGACATACATATTAGACCGTGCAGGAATGGAGTATGTGACTGATTTGGTGAGAAGAGAGCTACAAGATCCAGTTCAAAGGGAGCATTCCCTCACCCCGGGGTTGAAAGTGATTTTGAATTAAAGGTACTTGGCTACAGGAAAAATGCTGCAGTGTTCAAGTGATGAGTTAGGGGGTAAGCCAGAGTAGTGTAAGCAGGGTGATTGTGGAAACTCTGGCCGCCCTCAGTGACCCGTAGGTAGTCGGTAGGTTTATCCAGTCTCCCCTTGATAGGGTGGAGATCCGTGTAAAGCAAGCAGAATTCTACCAACTTGCCGGTGTTGTGGGAGTGATAGACTGTACCCATGTGAAAATAATGGCACCAAAGGAAAAGGATGTAGTTTATGTCAAAAAAAAAAAAAAAACATAGCTTGAACATGCAATTAGTGTTTGATGCCTTTGTTATTGATTAAAATGTGAAATATTCGAGTTAAGGAAAAAAAACATGGGAAAAAAACATTTATTTGTAGCAGAAAGGTATACACATGCAAATGAAAAAGATGACATTAAAATTGCATTAAAATGTCATTTAGAATATGATTTATAATTATTGCTGCCGGTTATTCATATTGAGATAATGGTGGTAAGAAAGCTTGTTAGGGACGTCTGCCAGTGTGAGGGAGGAGGAACGAAAGGTCGAGGTGACCACATCGCGAACATCATGACTTATGAGTGAAGTAAAACGAGGTTACTTGGTTTCTGTTTACAAAGTTCAAAGTGGAAAAACAACTTTATTGTGAATTCAGTGTATACTTTTTCTGGAGTATTGTGTTTACTGAGTGAATTGGTGACCAATCTGTTGCTATTCGTGTCTTGCTTGAAGATATTCATCATTGGATACAAAGCTATGGTATTAATGTGCAATAGTCATCATAACAAAATACATAGTAATTAATTATATATGTCAACCTATTTATTTTCATAAGATCATGGTATGACCACTGAAAAACATAGCTTTTTATCTTGGCTCCATTACAAATTCAGTATATAATTACTCTATTAGTGGAATCTAGTTTCCAGCATCTTTTATTATTATGGCAATATTCTGAGCACTCAGCTTGCAAACATGCTAAGGTTTATGTTGTCAGCTTGGGTCGGACTTATGTTAACACTTTACCAAGTGACCTAAGATTACTGAATGCTCGCAAAGCTATGGTATTAACGTGCAATGGTCATCATACCAAAATACGTAGTAATTAATTATATATGTCAACCTAATTATTTTCATGAGATCATGGTATGACCGCTGAAAACATAGCTTTTTTTTATCTTAGCTCCATTACAAATTCAGTATATAATTATTCATATATTCAATAAAGTAGTGGAATCCAGTTTTCAGCATCTTTTATTATTATGCCAATATTCTAAACACTCATCTTGCAAACGCGCTTAGGTTTAAGTTGTCAGCTTGGGTCGGACTTAGGTGAACACTTTACCAAGTGACCTAAGATTACTCAATGCTACCATATAGGTATACTACGTCTTTGATTGTGAGTTCATCAGAGAGCACTGGAGAGCAGCATGAGTCTAATTAGGTGCTAATGAATATCCTGCCTGCATCACAGACTACATAAAATGCAAATATGATCAGTGCCTAAAGGTTTTATAAGGTAATGATGGTATATATATATAGATATATATATATATATATATATATATATATATATATATATATATATATATATATATATATATATATATATATATATATATATATATATCTATATATTAAACTGTCTGCCCTAATGTCCCTCCCACTTTTGAAGGCTATATGACGCCCCTGATTGTAACAACGCATCTTGTAACACCCATGACTGGGTGCCGGTGCAAATCTCCTCATTTAACACCTAGAAATTAATCTAGGCTCTAGGGAACTCGGAAAAATCCAAGTTAGAGAGTGCTGGCTGTGGAGATTGAACCAGTGACCTGCGACATACAAAGCCATGTCTGTCAGTCGAGCCAATAAAGGTAAAGGTAAAGTTGGGGCATACGCTGTAGCAGCGCGTGGCCTCGGTGCTCATCTCCGTAACATTGGGCCTTGAGCCTGTGGTGGGAGGGAGCCCATTACCCCGGGACACAGGGCCAGTGTGACATCCGGGTTACCACAGTTTCCCCAGGTAGTCATTTATCGACCAGCCCGAGAGGGAGGATGATCAGCTGGGTGAGCTGCACGCCGACTGCCCAGGCCGGGATTCGAACCCGGGCCCACGTAGAAGCCAGGCATGCTGACCACCTTTGCACACCTTTGCAGCGATCAGACGTGCCTTCCAATTCCTCCAACTCTGCCTCAGCCACCAGTCATGGATCTTGAGGCAGTGAAAGTGCTCCTGGACTCTCAAGAACGGGCCTTTCGTTCCGCCATGGACTTGGTGGTGGAACAGCTCAATAAGCGTACAGAGTTGGTTGAAGGTACAGTGACTGATCTGATCAAAAGTCTAGAATTCTCACAGGCCGAAATTGTGGACTTAAAGAACAACATCAAAGTGCTTCAGAAAACGCTAAATGAGAAACAAGTGATTATTGAAGGACTTGAATCCAAAGTCTCGGAGACGGTACAGCGACTCAACTACAACGAGGACTATAGTAGACGCAATAATCTACGGATCACTGGCCTCCAAGAACAAGCGGGTGAAACATGGGAGAACACAAGCACCAAAGTATCAAAGATGATCAACGATAATCTAGAGCTTCCCCCTGTGAGTCTCGAACGTGCTCACAGGGTGGGACCGGTCAACCCATCCCGCCCCCGGCCAGTCGTTGTACGGTTTGAGAAGTACAGCGACCGAGAAACAGTCATTAGGAATGCAAAGAAACTCAAAGGAACCGGCATCTACATCAGTGAAGATCTCTGCCCTGCCTCTCAAGAAATCAAGATGAAGCAACTACCTCTACTGAAGAAAGCGAGAGATGAAGGTAAAATCGCGTACTTCCATCACACGCGATTGATCATCAAAGAAAAAACTGGCCAACAATCATCATTCTCAACCATCGCAGCTGACCCGACACATCGAGGCGCTGGTCCGACTCCTTGCAGCTCTGGCGGGGGCGGGGCGGGGCGGCCCACAGTGCTGGGACTGGGACCACTGGAGGCGTAAGTTCTGCTGCGACTGGAGACTCCCAGACTAGTGCTTCGAAGACTGCTACTTCCCTGACTGGTGCTCTGCCGAAGGTGCCTAGTGGTGGTGCTGGCGGTGCCTCCTCGTTGCTGCCTCATGCTGGTGCTGACGGGATGTCGACTGAGACAGGTGTTCAAATGGGAGGAGGAATGGACATAATGGGTGGACGTACCCAGAAGAATCTGAGAGAACGCAGGAAGAAGTACTAGATAAGTAAAGTCACTCAACATTCTTCAACTTCGATTTAACTAGCATGATATCAGTACTCTTGTTTTCATTCATGTCACCCAAAATAGTTTATTGTTATTGTGCAACCAATTGTCACTCCTGTGACCTTTACTTAACACTTCAGGACTACCATTACCTCTACTTCAACTATATTTCTTCAACCATTAATTTACTACTACCAATACAATTACTACTACCTCTTGATATTACTTATTGCTACTATTGCCATTACTACTACTACTACTACTACTACTACTACTACTACTACTGGTGGTTCTTCTATTACTGCTACTACTACTACTTCTACTTCTACTACTACTACTACTACTACTACTACTACTACTACTTTTACTACTACTTTTACTACTACTTTTACTACGACTTCTACTACTACTTCTACTTCTACTACTACTACTACTACTACTACTACTACTACTACTACTACTAGTACTACTACTACCACTACTACTGATTACTGCTACTACAACTACTACTACTACTACTATTACTACTGATTACTGCTACTACAACTACTGCTACTACTACTACTACTACTACCACTGCTACCACTACTACTGATTACTGCTACTACAACTACTACTACTACTACTACTACTACTACTACTACTACTACTACTACTACTACTACTACTACTATTACTATTACAACTACTACTACTACTACTACTTCAGCTACTGTTGTTACTTCTACCACTGCTGCTACTACTACCATTACTGCTACTACTACTACGCTAGATAACTACATGTTTCCTTTTAATAATGTTTCTGATGAAGATTTGATGGATGTTTTTAATTTCGATGAAATATTCAGGCAAGAAATTTATGAAAGCTTTGATCCCTTAAATGTGCAAGATAACAATTATAACAATGATATCGATGTCAATCAGTTTTATATAAGATCTAGAAACACTAACTTTCCTAAATCTGAATATATTTTTCTTGATAATCTATCTTCTCTTTGTAACAATAGTGATTTTAATTTATTAACACTGAATGTAAGATCCATATCCACCAATTTCCAATATTTCAAAGACACTGTACTGTCTGACAATGTAATTTATGACGTGCTTGGTTTCACTGAAACCAGGCTCGACGCAGGCATTTCTACATTGTATTCTCTGACAGCATATGAAATGTTCACAAATAACAGGAACACGTAAGGTGGGGTAGTGGCAGTTTACGTCTCGAACACGTACACAGGTCCTAAACTAAATGAATTCAGTCGAATGGAAACATTTATTGAGAGTGTGGCAGTGGAAGTAAAATTTAATGGTAAAATATTTTATTTATATGTATATATAGACCTCCTCAAGGTAATGTGAATAATTTTCTTAATGTTCTCAATGAAATTTTAACTACTGCAAAAGACAAAATCCTAGTGAAATATTTATTTTGGAGATTTAAATATGAATTTATTACATAATAATGACGGTAACATTCAGGACCTTATGAATTTAATGTATAGTTATTCCCTGTTTCCACTGACAACCCTGCCAACACGAGTTACGGCCACATCCGCCACCCTTATAGATCACATTTGGTCCACATGTGTTGAGAACAACGTAGGAAATTATGTAATCAAAACTGATATTACTGATCATTTTCCAGTGATATCTTTATTTAAATGTAATAATATTCCATCTCCTCCCACATTCATAACGAAAAGAACGTTCACCCAGGAAGCTTTAGACACATTTAGTGCTGCACTTTCTCACACAGATTGGTCTGATGTCATAAACTGTACATGTCCTAACAACTCCTATAATCTATTTTACAACAATTTCAAAACAAATTATGATAATTGCTTCCCTAAGAAAACAATTAAAGTTAGTAACAAAAATAATCGCAGTCCACACATTACTCCAGCATTAACCCTAGAACGCTAACCATGGGTATGAGGTACCCGAAGCGAAGCGAAGATTGCCATTGTGTATGGTTCCGGTGCTCTGAGGGTACCCACCTCCTCAGTAGCTTCATGTGCCCGCTTGACAGTGTAGGTAGGGGAAGGTCACGTTGTCTCGCTCTCTCTGCTCACCTTTGTTGTAGGCCTACATTCGGGTGCGGCATACCCATGGTTGGTGATACAGGGTGTTGTACATGTCCCTAGTATATTGTTTACGTACTTTTTTAGTGATCACCTGTGCAGTGGATCACAGGACCTGGGAGGCCATACAAGAAGTTTGGAAGCCATCGGATGATAATTTTTTTTATGAAATTTTTTTTTTGAAATTTTTGAACATTTTTCCTATTTTTAGTAACATTTTTCAGTACCTGATTTTCATACCAAAACAATACGTTTCTCAGTTCTTCTTAATGTTAAGTCAAGATACAAAGTTTGAAGTCCCTTCATGTAACTTTATTCCATTAAAACTTTACATTTAATTTTTTTTTTTCTTTTCAAAATCGGGTATGATGTACCCATGGTTAGTAGTGGTGTGACTTTTTCTAAGGTTAGTGTTCTAGGGTTAAAGAAGAGCATTAGAGAAAAACATAGACTTGAAAAACTAGCATATAAATGGCCTTTAACTTTTCGAGAGCAATATAGGACTTTCAGAAATAGACTAACATCACTTTTAAAAGAAGCAAAGAAGAAGTATCACCAAGACCAACTATTAGCTAGCCAAGGCAACCCTAAGTCTCACTGGAAGTCAATAAATAACTTATTAGGTAGATCTACAGATGGTAAAAACAGTGAAATTGAGCTACGATCAATTTGTTATAACATTCCAGATAAATTTAATGAACATTTTTTGAAAGCAAGTCAGCAAGCAGCAGAAACTGTAGGTAATGAATTTTTAAATTATTTACACAACTCTCCCAATTTTTCTATGTATTTATTTCCTGCCACAAACTTAGAAATTGAAAAATATATTACGGCATTTAAAACTTCTTCCTCCGGATTTGATGATATTTCCCCAATTGTTTTGAAACGCACAGCTAATAATATATCCATTCCATTAACACACATAGTGAATCTGATGTTAAAAACTGGAATATTTCCGGATGCACTTAAAAAAGCCAAAGTTGTACCACTACTTAAAGCAGGCAGTAGATCCGATATTAAAAACTATAGACCTATTTCAATACTTCCAGCATTTAGCAAGGTTTTTGAAAAAGTTATTACTTCCCGTCTTGTAATTTTTTTTGAAAACAATAATCTACTCACAGACTACCAGCATGGGTTTAGGGCAGGTCGTTCCACAGAAACAGCTATTTTACAGTTCATATCTAATGTATATCAGTATTTAGAAAAGAAACATTATTTAATTGGAATATTTTTAGATTTATCTAAGGCATTCGATACATTGAATCACAAAATTTTATTGAGTAAGCTAAGTCACTATGGCGTTAGAGGTATTCCTCAAAACTATTTGAAAGTTATTTAACCAATAGGTCACAAGCTGTATATTGCAACGCCACGTATTCTTCTTTTAGGGCAATCAACAAGGGTGTACCGCAGGGGTCAATATTAGGACCGATACTCTTTCTCATCTATATAAACGACATTGTTAATGTAAGTTCTAAATTCAAATATACGATTTATGCTGACGATACAAATCTTTTATTAAATAATGTAAACATTAACGATCTTCATATAAATTTAGTTACAGAACTAGAAAAAATTAATTATTGGACTAAAATTAATGAATTGAGTCTGAATATTGCAAAAACTAATTACATATTTTTTCAAAATCGTTCATTACAATATAACATTCCTCCTATAAACATAGAGGGAAACACATTAGACAGAGTAAATTTCAAACAAGTTTTTGGTGTTTACATAGATGAGAATATGAATTGGAATCAACATATTTCATTTGTCACAAATAAATTAGCAAGGATGTGCGGTATGTTATACAGAGTCCGCAATAATCTCACACCTGAATCCCTCACTAGTATTTATTACACATTTTGTTATCCCCATCTCACCTATTGTGTATCAGTCTGGGCCTGTACTTGGCAGTCCTTCATTAAGAAAATATCAGTAGCTCAAAATAAAAATTTTAGGTGTATATTTTATATGAGTAGGTTTGAGTCAACACGAAATATAATTAATACACAAAATTTTCTTAGTTTTCCAAATATTCATAAATATTTTTTATTGTTAAGCATTTACAAGTGCCTTACACAGTATTGTGGAGGTCAACCTTTCAGACTGGTACACACATCATACAACATTCGAGGTAATGATATCAATCTCATATGTCCACAGTTCAGAACTTCTCTCTTTAAGCACAGTATATTATACTCAGGTCCCCAAATGTGGAATTCATTGCCTCTACATATTAAGACTCTTCTCAATCATATAAATTTATCCATTTTTAAAAAATCTGTGAAAACTTGTTTATATAATTGTCAAAGTAGTAATCAATTGTAGTGTGTGGTATGAACTTAGTTTCACAAGTGTAATGTTCATTATTATTATTATTATTATTATTATTATTATTATTATTATTATTATAATTGATATTGTTATTGTTATTCTCAGCAACATATTATTATAATTATTCTTATTGTTCTATACGTTAGTTAATAATATATTAGGTACCAATTTTGTGCTAATGTAAACATTAAATAAAATAATATAATTCCATGTCTGTCGGGAAGCTTCGGCTTGACAGGCTGTGCCATTGCCATGTTTTATGTTATGTTTATATAACAATATTCTTATATTTTAAAGGCAATAAATATTTACTTACTTACCTACTTACTTACTTACTTACCACGGAGGTGTATTGGAGCCCAATCTCAAGTGAACCCACTCACAATGGCACACAATTTATTTTCTCGTAAATTTTGTGCTTTGAATGAATTTGCTAACCATTTCCGTCGAAAAACATCTGAGATTATTTTTCACCCCTTACACCCTAACCTCAGTAAAAAAAAAAAAAAGTGACAAAAAAATAGCCTTGAGGCAGTAATATTCAGCCCCAGCATCAAAAAATTATAATGCTGCCCTATGAAAGGCAACACTTAAAACCGAGGAATTAGGTGGTGACTGTGATGGAGCAGCTTCATTGTCATCCCTTGCGATAGCAGGTGTCATTGGGCCAGCAGATGATGAAGCAATGGCTGGTGTCATTGGGCCAACAGATGATGAAGCAGTGGCTGGTGTCATAGGGCCAGCAGATATTGAAGCAGTGGCTGTTGCCGGAGCAGCTAATAGTATCTTTTCCACAATTAATGAACAATGTGCTGGGATAGTCTCTAGCAATACTGATAAAGTGTGTATCTACAAAGAATATGAATTTAAGGGTGATTAATAAATTGTTTTATTAAGAATATAAAAGTTTTTACCAAAAACATACAGGCCAGTCAATATTTCACTGCTGCTTGACTGTTGATGCTGTCCTATCCCTAGCACATCATGTCAATGCTGAATGGCCCTGGTACCCCTTCAAATACATGAGACGAGCAGCCTATGATGTCATACACCAGTTTATCTACCACAGTTAATGTCATAGTTATATAGGCAGGCGCCTGCGTATTTGTGGTGCCACACGTGTGGGGTACTCAGGTGCTGGGGGAAATGTCATTGTTATGATGGGGCAGGGGTAAACCAGTGTATGCTGTGAGGCCTTGGTATGGAAGTTCCTGTCTGAACTGTGCAGCTAATCCCTCATACAGTTAGGGCCTTTTTACTCCTTCAGGGTCTGTGCAGCTGAGAGAGTGGTGTACATGAGTGTGAGTGTGAGTAAGTGTGTGCCTGTCTTGGCTAAAACCCTTCACTGGGGGAAGACAACCAAGGTATTTAGATAGATTGATAGTCATTGACAGATGAACATTAAACAAATTTATATATCAAATATGCAGTTAACTGCTATTAACTTATTAACTTTAAGCTGAAATAAAGGCATTGTGGCCAGTATAGCTGCATTCTGTGAGCACATAAAAAACTGACTAATATAAGTTTTACATTTAAAGACATAACAACTAAAAAAATTACCAGTCTGCCGCTGCTCATTCTTGCACTTGGCAATGCAAGGCTTTGATTTTTGTTGTACGTTGTACCAACGCCTCTCACAGTCATTCTGCGTACGGGGTCCACTCCCAGGGAAGGCACTGTCAGGGTATAAATGTGAAGCAAGTTTCTTAATCGTTTCACTATAGCATGCAATTTATTTCCCATACCTTCTCCAATAACATTTAATACATGCTGTGATGGAAAGCTAAATCAGTACCAATATTTTATTTACATGCATCATAAGACATTAACTTTTTAGTTGTTATGAACATGGCCATAAATAATACTTTTCATTACCTACTTTTCTAAAATGCTTTTCTCTAAGTAGGAGGATATTACACAATACAGCTATACAAAAAAAATCAAAGCATTAATCTTAATTCCATTCTTTTGAGTACTTCTAACCTAACATTATATCACCAGAAACTGTTTGACCAATGCTATCAAAGTAATATTTTAATCTTACTTTACCATTCTCATCAAATCTACCTATTCCGATATAGTCTTAACATAAAATATTTGTAAAAGTGTTGAGAGCCTGGCATGCCCAACCCACCAACCCCTCGAAAAAAAATTAAATAAGGAATAAATAAAATAACAGGTAAATATGACTTCAGGGGCTACCCAACAACTGGGAGGCCAAAAAATGGACCACCAACCCAATTTTTTTTTTTTTGCTGATATGAATAGTAAAAATATATAAGAAAACAGTGATGTAAAGATTTTTCCTCAAAAATGTTTTAAATACCATTTAAAGGGACGGCGGGCGTATGCATTTTAAAGCACCGCGGGACTTTAAACTCTATACACCCGCCGTTTATGGTTAGTTTTCGCTTCTTTTCTTCCTTGTTTTCCGCCCTCATGCGCTCCACTTGCTGCCAGGAGGTTTACAGAGTTGCCAGACGTACGTCGAAGTGTGTTTGCGAGCAGATCCAGGCGGTCACGGCCAATCAGTTACCCCGTAAACACTGATGAGTGCATTGTGTCACGCTCCATCGCCACAACACTCGCCTTCTTTACGGATCGTTCACCCCTCTTATGTTGTCTTGTTGTCAACATATTATTGGGGACACAGCTATGGCTCCTCGAACAAGAGAAAGATTCAAGAAGCTACGTGAGGCTAGAAGGAAGAAACGAAGAGACAAAAATCAAGAGGAACAGGAGACTGGCGCGAGGCTCGGAACACCACCACCACCGCCACGGGCAGGACGCCGTGACTCATCACCGCCTGGGACACCACCACCACCACAACACGTTACCAGGTCAGGCTTCAAACTGAGTAATGTTCCTGCACTAGAAGAAGAGAAGAGTGACAATATCGATACAAAATATGTGATTGTAGATGAGGAAAGCCTTCTACAATGGGTGAAGAGTTTTGCGTATTGCAGTTGTGGGAAAAAAATGTATGCTGGTAAAAATAAACCCCTCTGCAGTGATTTGGCACTGTGGAAACACCCCAGCAGTGAGGTATTTTACCGATAAAAGCACAAGAAGACAACAATAAGACACCAAAAATAAATACGACAGGATTCGTGGGTAAGTTCTGGACAAATTTCGTTCTTGTAACTACATTAAATATTGATATTGTACGGTGATTCATTGTTATTTTATTCAGTATATGTGAGGGACTTTTGTGTGTGAAAATAAATCAAATCGCGCTATATTTGTCATAGATATGTGATAACTAAATCTTTAAACGCGTTTATCTCAAAACATCAAATTTACAAGTTTAAAAGAAAATGCTAAATAGAAAAACATTTGCAGCTCCTTCAAAATGCTCATATATATACATGAAGGGATTGTCTACATCGCCACAATTCTATTTTTTGGGAATAGTGAGAAGTTTAGCCTCGGGGGAATTTAATGATGGGAAAAAGTGACGTCATAACTTATACCAAATTTCGACAGCTATTTCTAGACGCGTATTGACAGTTATGACAAAAAACAAATTGTGGGGCTGTTACTATGTTATTTAAGTAACACCATACAAAATCTGAAGTCTCTAGGACAAATTTCATAATTTGGATTAACGTATGACGTCATACATTCATAACATCATAACGCTATGCACTAGCATGTTCAAATTTTGACCCAATCTCGGCACCTAGATTTTAAACAGACCCTGAAAGTTTGAAGAAAAAGTACTGCAAACTTTTTTTTTTAATGAATATTATTGTCCAGTTGTTGGGTAGCCCCTTCACTCTCTTATACTAACCCCTTTTCCACCCTAACAAACTTGGGGACCTACCATGTTAGGTTAGGACGTTTTTGGTAGGACATGTTTAGCAGGAGTTGGTTTAGTTATGTTAGATTGTTGAGGGAGTGGGGGTTGCAGCAGAAATGGTCATGATGATGCTATTCACATGGAGCAGTAGGAAAAAGTATGTCCTGTTTGGAAACTCTGTGGTTGTGTTTGTATACAAAAATACCCATTTGACGAGGTTAGGTTAGTATGCAAGTTACTTGAATCATGGATATGTGAATATGTAACAAAAAAAATAAAAGCGTTAACCTTAATTTCATTATCTTGAGTACATTCCAATCTAACATTATATCACCATAATCTGTTTGGCCAATGCTATAAATATACTATTTTAATCTTACTTTACCGTTCTCACGAAACCTACCTATTCCCATATAGTCTTGACATAAAGTACTTGTAAAAGTGTCCATAGTCTGGCATGCCTAGCATTCCCCCAATAAAAATAAATAATAAAGAAATAAAAATAAATAAAGAATAAAAAAAGGGCAAATATCCCTTAACTATCTATACCAACCCCCTCTCCCCCCCCCCCAACAAACTTGTCATGTTAAGTTAGGATGTGTTCGGTAGGACGGGGCAGGTTTGGCACTTGGGGACCTACCATGTTAGGTTAGGATGTGTCAGGTAGGACAGGTTTAGCAGGAGTTGGTTTAGTTATGTTAGATTGTTGAGGGAGTGGGGGTTGCAGCAGAAATGGTCATGATGATGCTATTCACGTGAAGCAGTAGGAAAAAGTATGTTCTGTTTGAAAACTCTGTGGTTGTGTTTGTATACAAAAATACCCATTTAACGAGGTTAGGTTAGTTTGCAAGTTACTTGAATCATGAACATGTGAATATGTAACAAAAAAATAAAACCATTAACCTTAATTTCATTATCTTGAGTACATTTCAATCTAACATTATATCACCATAATCTGTTTGACCAATGCTATAAATATACTATTTTAATCTTACTTTACCATTCTCACAAAACCTACCCATTCCCATATAGTCTTGACATAAAGTACTTGTAAAAGAGTCCATAGTCTGGCATGCCTAGCACCCCCTCCCCTGTAAAAAAAATAATAATAATAAACAAATAAAAATAAATATAGAATGAAAACAGGGCAAATATGCCTTAACTATCTATACCAACCCCCTCTTCCCCCCCGACAAACTTGGCATGCTAAGTTAGGATGTGTTCGGTAGGACAGGGCAGGTTTGGCATGGTTAGGTTTAGTTATGTTAGGTTGTTGAGGGAGAGGGGGTTGTGGCAGAAATGGTCATAATGAAACTATTCAGATACATAATGAAAAGGTATGTTCTGTTTGGAAAGTCAGTGGTTGTGTTATTATGCAAAAAATACCCAATTGATTAGGTTAGGTTAGTTTGTAAGCTGATTGAACCATCAATATGTGATTATCAACCTTGTTACAGCTTCTGTCACTTCAGTCCACCTCTCTTCTTATCCTCAGGGTGATACTCTTCCCATAACACCCTCTGATTATACGTATTTTTTCTTGAATTTGATGCAAGAAGACCGTTTCATCTGGCGACCAATTAAACTTACTCCTTTTCTGCGCTGGTTCTCCGGCCCATAGATGTGTTCATTGGGGCAGATGACATGGTTATGGTGCGGTAATTTCAGCAGATCAATTCGTGACGCAGGAGGGGAGATACGGGCATTGACGAGTGACGGATTAAAAGCAGCCTTTGAGGCTGCTTCTATCTGCCACAAAACTCAGTATTTTCTTGTGTTTGCCATTTATTATGTTTCTGTTGTACATTTATACATATATTCTTCATTTTTCTTTTGAAATATATACTTAATTCATGTCGGATGTTTACGTTTTGCACGGAGGCGTCCTTAGCAACGAGCCCCCCATAAAGAAGAAGAAGAAGAAGATAATACAGGCCAGGGATTTGCTAATACTTACACTCAAAGTTGACGAGGATAGCTTTTACTCTCAATAATTTGAAACTATTAACTTTGATAGTAACTTAAAGAGTAAAAGTTAATAACTCTCGAGGATACGGGCCCTGGTCTTCCCTGCTATATTTTGAAATGCTTTTCTGTGCAATGTAAGTTTGCTGAAGTTCTTACGTATTTTATGCTGTACTGTGATAGTTAGTTGTAATAAATGCATACGATTAGCTATAACTGATGAAATGATTCAGTCAGAACCCGATAGCCTAGCTACGTACTTTATTTTGTTTTCTCGTGATTTTTTTTTCTTTTTTGTTTACTTAAATTATCTCATTCTTTTCCTAATACTGTAATATTATATGTGCCAGTGGCAGATTCGTTATCATAATATTTATTAATATGCATAGCCTACTGCATAGTGTAAGTGCATAGTGCTTTTGTTTTTATTAATTTCCAGAACGTGTCCGTGGGCATAGGAGTACGCATAGCCTACTGCATAGTGTAAATGCATAATGCTGTTTTATGAGTAGGCATAGCCTACTGCATAATGTAAATGCATAATGCTTTTTTATGAGTGGGCATAGCGTACTGCATAGTGTAAATGCATAATGCTTTTGTTATTGTTAATTTCCAGAACGTGTCCTTGGGCATATGACTAGGCATAGTCTACTGCATAGTGTAAATGCATAATGCTTTTTTATGAGTAGGCATAGCCTACTGTATAGTGTAAGTACATATGCTTTTTTTCATTAATTTCCAGAACGTGTCCGAGACAAGGCTGGAGTACAAACGAACAGGTTGCGTGCCCTTCCCCGTTGTTGTCTGGGTAGGGACTGGCTCCACCACACACTTCTCAACTCAAACCCTCCCTGCGATCCGGCACGAGAGGAATGACAGATGATAAAATTTACGAAGAAAACAAATATTCGTATGCAAATGTTATGTACATACAAACACTGTATGATACAGCGTGTGTTGGCGCGCGAGCCAGGCTATGACGCAATAGCGCGGGCCATTTAAATATGGCTTCCAGGGGGCAGGGGCTTTAATTTTACGAAAAGAAACCTCACCACATGGCAATTTTTGGCTATCCCGGCCATGCTGAGCGAAAAAAAAACACGTATGTGTCCGATTTTATATATATACGTAAAAAAAAAAAAAAACATAGTCGCCCCCCTTCTCCGCGGAGATCGATCCTCCAACCAACGAGGAGCCGCCTGCCTCCTCCTCGTATGGTGGTGGTTGATCCAGCGTCATTTATTAAGTCGTGTGCTACGTCGTGTACTACGACAAGCTGGATATGTTCCCTACAAGTGGTGGGATAATTTTTCCCAAGACTTTGGGAATTGTAGCACAAGTCGAGACGCTGGCCCTTCGTACGACATACAATTTGCTGTGGGGCGGGTAAGCTTTGCCTCTTGAGCGCTGGACGGGGCCCTCAGGCATGAATCGTGAGGCGGGTAAACGGCGGGGATAACGCGCCAGCACCTGATGGCTCGCTTTGCCTCATGAACGCTGGACGAGGCAAGCGGGTAATCGGCGGGGGTAGCTCGCCCGCCCTCAGGGATGGAGTGAATACAAGAAATGTGTATTCGAATACGAATACGAATACTTCATAATTATATGAATACTCTGAAATACTGATAATTCTAATACAAATACGAATACTTCACGAGAGTATTCGTGAATGCATTCATGAATACTTTTCGTTGAAAATAACCTTTTCATGTAGGTAGCTCGGCAATGAGCCTAATATGGTAATAAAGTTATTCAATAGTAAAATGACGTCATGAACTTATAACTGATGCCAGTATTCTGTACATATTTGTCACACCTAGACATGTGTGTTTTGCTAAAGTTTCAAGTATATTTCTAAGCTATACTGAAAGAACCACAACAAAATATCTATATCACTATAATACATATAATATCCAGGGATTCCATATGAGCCTGGAGCAACACACCCCTTACCATTGGCAAGAGGCAATTGAGGGCCGCAGCCCTGTGGCTGCCAGATCGAATTGACTAAAGTACCCTGATTTGCCTAAATTTAGCACAGCATTTCCTTGTAGTATTTTTTTTTTATATATATATATATATATATATATATATATATATATATATATATATATATATATATATATATATATATATATATATATATATATATATATATATATATATATTTATTTATGATTATAAATATATTGGTCAAATTATACAATTTACAGTGGAAATATATTGGCCCTTTGCCGCTTCTTGTCAGCCAACTTTTAAACAACGGGTCACTTTCCCATTTTTTATGTGTATTTCTGCGCAGACGGCTGTCGTTTCCGCTTGGCTGGAGGACTAGACATGACTACTGTGTATTAGTAACAAAAACGAAAACTTAACTGAGTGACAGTGTGAGACAGACCGAGGGAGAATACTGGTACTGGTAAGAAACGGCCAGGGTGAATACGCGTCTCGGTCTCGTAGATTCAGCTAGCTAGCAGGGACAAGGGGGGGAAGGGGAGGGATGGTATACGGGTCTCGTACAAGTCATGACACCGTTAGAGGATGAGGGAAGGAAGAGTGAACGGTAGGGGAAGGATATAGTGATCGAGAGAGGCCTCACAATTTGGTTGAAATGCAGTTGACCTGTCCTGTATCATACAAGTCAGACAAACAGGAAAGAAGATTTGTAATTTGGAAGAAACAATAACTTATTTCTGATGATGGATTTAAGATTATTCGGCATATTTTTCGAAGAATACGAATACTTTTCCCACATATTCGAATACGAAGGCGAATACTTTGATGTCAGATGACAAGTATTCGAATACGAATACGAATACACCAAAATACTGTATTCTAATGTATTCGAATACGAATACCCCATCCCTGCTCGCCCTAAATGGTTCGTTTTGTCTCGTGAACGCTGGCCGAGGCAGTCACCGACTGCTTGAGTGACGGGTAAACGGCTGGAGTAACGCACGCAGTCCTCGAGAGCGCTGGTCGAGGCCAGCGGGTAATCGGCGGGGGTAGGTCGCTCGCCCTTAATGGTTCGCTTTGCCTCTTGAGCGCTGGCCGAGGCAGTCATCGACTGCTCGAGTGACGGGTAAACGGCTGGAGTAATGGACAAGTCAAGGAGACACTGGCCCTTCATACGACATACAATTTGTTGTGTGGCGGGTAAACTTTGCCTCCCGAGAGCTGGGCAAGGCCCTCAGTCATGATTCATGAGGCAGGTAAACGGCGGGTGTAGCGCGCCAGCACCTGATGGATCGCTTTGCCTCGTGATCGCTGGCCGAGGCAAGCGCGTAATCGGCGGGGGTAGCTCACCCGCACAATTTATCGTTTCCTTGGCACTTTGTAAAACGTGAAGAACATATTTCATGTGTGTCAAAACAGAAGAAGTCGTCAAAGGCAAAACCGTGACATTACAGTTGAACCACATTAACTATACACTTGCGTAGTGTAGGAATGTTGCTCACTTTCTGTCCGGGAGAAAAGGAGCATTTTTAGGTGCTCAGCTCAATCCGTGCTTCATATCTCGCTCATTCCATTCCCAGAAAGTCCGATTTTTTGGTGACACTGGAATGAGCAACATAGGGAGCACGGATTGAGCTGAGCACCCAAAAATGCTCCTTTTCTCCCGAAGTTATTCGTAGGAATATCTCATGGCTGCGGTAGCGTATTTTAATTAGAACCGAAAGCACATTAATGGTAGACTTGCGTAGCGTAGATATGTATGAAATTGAAGGAATTCCTAGGGACATCTCATGACTGAGTGCTCGTATTTTCAATCAGTCAGTACAGTACACATTACAGTTGAACCAAAATTAACTATACACCTGCGTAGTGTAGGTATGTTGCTCACGTTCAGTCCTGGAGAAAAGGAGCATTTTGGGGTGCTCAGCTCAATTAGAACATAAGAACATAAGAACGCAGGAGTCTACAAGAGGCCGGTAGACCTGTACAAGGCAGCTCCTTTGACCCTAAGGTCCCGTGTATCTAACCCCACCTAATATCGCTGTCCATGAATTTATCTAGTCTATTTATGAATGTGACAATTGTATTGGCACTCACCACATGACTGCTAAGCCTATTCCACTCATCCACCACCCTGTTAGAAAACCAATTTTGCCTATGTCCCTGTTGAATCTGAATTTATCCAGTTTAAACCCATTACTTCGTGTCCTACCCGGTTCTCTTACCAACAAAACCTTATGAATGTCTCCTTATTCAAGCCCTTCATCCATTTATAAACCTCGATCATGTCTCCACGCACCCTTCGCCTTTCTAGAGAATGCAAGTTTAACTGTTTGAGTCTTTCCTCGTATGTCAAGTTTCTCAACCCCTGAATCATCTTAGTCATCCTCCTCTGCACCGATTCTTTCGTGCTCCCTATCTCGCTCATTCCAGTCCCACCACGAAACTCAGACTTTCTAGGACAGTAATGAGCGAGATATCTCACGGACTGAGTTCAACACCTCAAAATGCTCCTTTTCTCCCGGACTGAAACTGAGCAACATACCTACACTAGGCAAGTGTATATTTAATGTGGTTCAACTGTAATGTGTACGGTGCAAATTAATTGTAAATTCGAGCACGCAGTCATGAGATGTCCCAAGGAATATTTTCAATTTTAGACATTCCTACGCTACGCAAGTGTATAGTTAATGTGGTTCAACTGTAATGTCAGAGGGTGCTAATTACTTGAAAATACGCTACCCCAGTCATGAGATGTCCCAAGGAATTCCTTCAACTTTAGACATACCTACGCTTCGCAAGTCTACAATGAATTTGTTTTCGGTGCTAATTAAAATACGCTACCGCTGTCATGAGATATCCTAGGAAAAGCTTCGGGAGAAAAGAAGCATTTTGAGGTGCTCAACTGGAGTAACGGACAAGTCAAAGAGACACTGGCCCTCCATATGACATACAATTTGCTGTGTGGCGGGTAAACTTTGCCTCTCGAGAGGCTGGAGGAGGCCCTCAGTCATGAATCGTGTGGCGGGTAAACGGCGGAGTTAACACGCCAGCACCTGATGGCTCGCTTTGCCTCGTGATCGCTGGCCGAGGCAAACGGGTAATCGGCGGGGGTAGCTCGCCCGCCCGCCCACTGGCGGGTAAACAGCGGGGGTAGGTCGCTCTCCCTTAATAATGGATCGCTTTGCCTCCTGAGCGCTGGCCGAGGCAGTCACTGACTCCTCGAGTGACGGGTAAACGGTGGGAGTAACGGACAAGTCAAGGAGACACTGGCCCTTCATACGACATACAATTTGCTGTGTGGCGGGAAAACTTTGCGTCTTGAGCGCTGGACAAGGCCCTCAGTCATGAATCGTGAGGCGCGTAAACGGCGGGGGTAACGCACCAGCACCTGATGGCTCGCTTTGCCTCGTAAGCGCTGTCCTTAAGATGACAAGGACGCATCGGTCAAGTAAGAATTCGGACTGAGCCCGTTCACGTTACTTAAGATGACAGGCAACATCGGTCACGTCATATGAACTCGGACTGAACCCGTTCACGTTTCTTTAGATGACAAGGACGCATCGGTCACGTATGAATTCGGACTGAGCCCGTTCACGTTACTTAAGATGACAAGGACGCATCGGTCACGTATGAATTTGGACTGAGCCCGTTCACGTTACTTAAGATGACAAGGACACATAGGTCACGTATGAATTTGGACTGAGCCCGTTCACGTTACTTAAGATGACAAGGACGCATCGGTCACGTATGCATTTGGACTGAGCCCGTTCACGTTACTTAAGATGACAAGGACGCGTTGGTCATGTATGAATTCGGACTGAGCCCGTTCACATTACATAAGATGACGAGGACGCGTCGGTCAAGTAGGAATTCGGACTGAGCCCGTTCACGTTACTTAAGATGACAATTCCCGGCAAACACAAGTACGACGGCCCTCCAGCGGGCCGATGTGTTGTTGCGGCCCGACGGTGCAAAACTCCGTCGGCCCGATGTCCTTTTTGCTCATCGTTTTAACGGAGGCCCGACGTACCATGCCGGTCATATGTCTCCCATATGCCGATCTTTGCCTGCCATATGCCGATCATATATAATATGCTAGCCCCAGCCCCCACTCACCCACATCGCCCATTACTTTTACCTCAAGCCACACTGCCATAAAGACATAAGAAATAAATGTATTGCAACGACTGGAATTGTAACTATTATTCTAAATATAGTATACTAAAGTTATTTAACTAAACCAAAAAAAAAAAAAAATAGATTTGCATGATAAATTATACCATGTGGGAAAAAAAAAAATTTGCATATCACATGTAAATCAAACTAAGTAAGAATCTTGAAGAGTATAATAGCTAGTCACCTAATATAATGAAACTTCATTGTCCACTTTGAATTTATGAATGATTAAATTACAACAGTAAAATATAATGGTCTTAACAAAAAATATAGACACCTGTAATAGTTTGAGGTAGTTGTCATTACAACTTCAACTAAAATTGTTCCCATACATATATTCATCGTGCAATATACATATATGTCAAACCATTTAAATCTATATCAAATATGATGATATATCAGCTATATAGCTCCGTTCTAGTTTACCATATCCTTATTATTCTTGCTCAATTATCTTTCCCATTGTTAATGTTAACTTTCCCACAAATGATGCATGAACTATACAACAACCGTTATGTAATTGCTGCTCATTCGTAATTATTCCACTACCTGAACTTGTTTTGTACTCCGGCCCATAATTTGAACACAGAAATCCTAGTCATTGACAATAGGCTACATGTAGGTAGGCTACATTAAGTAAAAATAAAAATAATAAATAAATAAATAAAATCTAAATTCTTAATTAGTCCGTATAAAATTGTCACTTTGTTATCGCTGTTAGCTGCTACCATCCTGTAAATTACTGGCATAAGTATGTTGTGAAGTCCTGTAGTTAATACAAAAAAAATAAAAATCATTATGTACATACATTATGCAGTAGGCAATGCGTACTCCTATGCCCACGGACACGTTCTGGAAATTAATAAAAAAAAGCATATGCACTTACACTATATAGTAGGCTATTCCTAGTCATAAAAAAGCATTATGCATTTACACTATGCAGTAGACTATGCCTAGTCATATGCCCACGGACACGTTCTGGAAATTAACAATAACAAAAGCATTATGCATTAACACTATGCAGTAGGCTATGCCTACTCATAAAAAAGCATTATGCATTTACATTATGCAGTAGGCTATGCCTACTCATAAAACAGCATTATGCATTTACACTATGCAGTAGGCTATGCCTACTCATAAAAAAAGCATTGTGCATTTACACCATGCAGTAGGCTATGTCTACTCATATGCCCACGGACACGTTCTGGAAATTAATAAAAAAAGCTATATGCACTTACACTAGGTAGTAGGCTATGCGCTCTCATATGACTACGGACACATTCTGGAAACTAATAAAAAAGCATTATGCACTTACACTATGCAGTAGTACTATATTAATAAATATTATGACAACGAATCTGCCACTGCCACATATAATATTACAGTATTAGGAAAATAATGAGATAATTTAAGTAAAAAAAAAAGAAAAAAAAAAGATCACGAGAAAACAAAATAAAGTACGTAGCTAGGTTATCGGGTTCTGAATGAGTCATTTCATCAGTTACAGCTAATCGTATGAACTTATTACAACTAACTACCATAGTACTTCATAAGATACGTAAGAACTTCAGCAAACTTACATTGCACAGAAAAGCATATCAAAATATAGCACGGAAGACCAGACGTTCACGTACCACACGACTCACACCCGCCGCCGGCTTCACAGTAGGGGTGGGCAGGTACCGGTACCAGTACTGGTACTAACGGTACCAGCTAAACGGTACGGTACCGGTACCAGATTGCTCGGTACCGGTACCAGTTGCTCGGATTTATATATTGGATTTATTGATAATTCTTCATGTCCGATTTTTTTTTTAGGTTCCTAATAAATATTGTTATTGTTATTAGACTATGATCGAGTACATCCATAATAACTATACATGCTATTTTTTTATCGAAAAAATAAATATTCACTTCATTCAGAGAGAGAGAGAGATCACCACTTAGTAAGTGAATATCTCGGTGATATGGGTAGTGGGTACTCGATCATAGTCTAATAACAATAACAATATATATTAGCGTTTTCTAAAGACTCGTGGGACTCACTAACTTTTAACCCAAGACTTCGTTTTCTTTTTACGTGCCACTGTTAAATTCGTATGACTCGTTAACTTTTAGAGAGAGAGAGAGAGAGAATCATATTTATCAATAAAGCATTAACGAAAAAGTTTGAATCCTTGGCGAGTTTCTGGCTATAAAGAATTGCATGATGAATTATATAAGATGATTAAATATTGGAGGTGTAGCAGGCAGAGAGAGAGAGATTACCACTTAGTGGATATCTCGGTGATATGGGTAGTGGGTACTCGGTCATAGTCTAATAACAATAACAATATTTATTAGCAACCTAAAAAAGAAAAAGAATCGGACATGAAAAATTATCCAGTAACTCCAATAAATAAATAAAATAATGGAAACGAGAGCTGTGATGGAAACGGAAAGCAGGACAAAATGGTGGGAACTTGAGGAGACGGTCAGCGGGGCAGTGACTCAGTGTCTACACACAGGGCTCATACTAGGGATGGGCAAGTACCGTTAATTTGAGTACCGGTAGTACCGGTACCGAAAACTCAAGTACCGTTAGTACCGGTACCGGTACCCAAAGGAGTTTTTTTTTCTTAATGACTTCTGATGAAATTCCCAAACAAATTTCCTGTAAAGAAAACCCTCTCTCTTCCTTCAACTTAATATCAACTAGAGTAGAAATGCAACGTTCAGGAGCCTTCTGATTAATGTAAAATCACTTAGGTTTCGGGATAGACCACCTAGTCTGTACCATGGGGTCTGTGTGGTCTAATTTTCTATGTAAATCTCTCTCTCTCTCTCTCTCTCTCTCTCTCTCTCTCTCTCTCTCTCTCTCTCTGAATGAAGTGAATATTTATTTTTTCGAAAAAAAAATAGCATGTATAGTTATTATGGATGTACTCGATCATAGTCTGATAACAATAAAAATATTTATTAGCAACCTAAAAGAAAAGAATCGGACATGAAGAATTATCCACTAACTCCAATAAATAAATAAAATAATGGAAACGAGAGCTGTGATGGAAACGGAAAGCAGGACAAAATGGTGGGAACTTGGGAGACGGTCAGGGGCAGTGACTCAGCGTCTACACAGGGCTCATACTAGGGATGGGCAAGTACCGTTAATTTGAGTACCAATAGTACCGGTACCGAAAACTCAAGTACCGTTAGTACCGGTACCGGTACCGGTACGCAAAGGAGTTTTTTCTTAATGACTCTGATGAAATTCCCAAACAAATTTCCTGTAAAGAAAACCCTCTCTTCCTTCAACTTAATATCAACTAGAGTAGAAATGCAACGTTTAGGAGCCTTCTGATTAATGTAAAATCACTTAGGTTTAGGGATAGACCACCTAGTCTGTACCATGGGGTCTGTGTGGTCTAATTTTCTATGTAAATCTCTCTCTCTCTCTCTCTCTCTCTCTCTCTCTCTCTCTCTCTCTCTCTCTCTCTCTGAATGAAGTGAATATTTATTTTTTATAAAAAAAAATATAATTTATATTTATTATTTATTTAATCTATAATAGTCTAATAAAAAAAAAAATATTTATTATCAACCTAAAAGAAAAGAATCGGACATGAAGAATTATCCACTAACTCCAATAAATAAATCAAATAATGGAAACGGGAGCTGTGATGGAAACGGAAAGCAGGACAAAATGGTGGGAACTTGGGGAGACGGTCAGCGGGGCAGTGACTCAGCGTCTACACACAGGGCCCATACCGCATGGAGGCGGGCGAGCACCGAGTGATCATTAAGCTTCCCGGAACCCAAGTGATTATGATGCCTCGCGGTACCAGTACCGATAGCAGTTATCGATACCAGGGTATCGATAACTGCTAGCGGTACTATACCGCAACATCATCGATCATGATGCTTCGCGGTACCAGTACCGATAGCAGTTATCGATACCAGGTACCGGTACTGGTATCGATAACTGCTATCGGTACTGGTACCGCGAAGCATCATGATCACTTGGGTTCCAGGAAGCTTAATGATCACTCGCCAATACTGGTATCGATAACTGCTATCGGTACTGGTACCGCGAAGCATCATGATCACTTGGGTTCCGGGAAGCTTAATGATCACTCGGCACTGCGCATTGCCGTTAGGATCTTAGTGACGCTCGGTGCTCGCCCGCCTCCATGTGGTATGAGCCCTGTGTGTAGACGCTGAGTCACTGCCCCGCTGACCGTCTCCCCAAGTTCCCACCATTTTGTCCTGCTTTCCGTTTCCATCACAGCTCCCGTTTCCATTATTTTATTTATTTATTGGAGTTACTGGATAATTTTTCATCGATTCTTCTTTAGTTGCTAATAAATATTGTTATTAGACTATGATCAATACCTCCATATCACCGAGATATCCACTAAGTGGTGATCTCTCTCTCTCTCTCTCTCTCTCTCTCTCTCTCTCTCTCTCTCTCTCTCTCTCTCTCTCTCTCCTGCTACACCTCCAATATTTAATCATCTTATATAATTCATCATGCAATTCTTTAGAGCCAGAAACTCTCGCCAAGGGATTCAAACTTTTTTCGTTAATGCTTTATTGGATAAATATGATCTCTCTCTCTCTCTCTCTCTCTCTCTCTCTCTCTCTCTCTCTCTCTCTCTCTAAAAGTTAACGAGTCATACGAATTTAACAGTGGCAAGTAAAAAGAAAACGAAGTCTCGGGTTAAAAGTTAGTGAGTCCCACGAGTCTTTAGAAAACGCTAATATATATTGTTATTGTTATTAGACTATGATCGAGTACCCACTACCCATATCACCGAGATATCCACTTACTAAGTGGTGATCTCTCTCTCTCTCTGAATGAAGTGAATATTTATTTTTTCGATAAAAAAATAGCATGTATAGTTATTATGGATGTACTCGATCATAGTCTAATAACAATAACAATATTTATTAACAACCTAAAAAAAAAATCGGACATGAAGAATTATCAATAAATCCAATAAATAAATCCGAGCAGCTGGTACCGGTACCGAGCAATCTGGTACCGGTATCGTACCGTTTAGCTGGTACCGTTAGTACCGGTACTGGTACCGGTACCTGCCCACCCCTAGCTCATACCACATGGAGGCGGGCGAGCACCGAGCGTCACTAAGATCCTAACGGCAATGCGCAGTGCCGAGTGATCATTAAGCTTCCCGGAACCCAAGTGATCATGATGCTTCGCGGTACCAGTACCGATATCAGTTATCGATACCAGTACCGGCGAGTGATCATTAAGCTACCCGGAACCCAAGTGATCATGATGCTTCGCGGTACCAGTACCGATATCAGTTATCGATACCAGTACCGGCGAGTGATCATTAAGCTTCCCGGAACCATGTACCGTTACCTGGTATCGATAACTGCTATCGGTAGTGGTACCGCGAAGCATCATGATCACTTGGGTTCCGGGAAGCTTACTGATCACTTGATGCTCGCCCGCCTCCATGCGGTATGGGCCCTGTGTGTAGACGCTGAGTCACTGCCCCGCTGACCGTCTCCCCAAGTTCCCACCATTTTGTCCTGCTTTCCGTTTCCATCACAGCTCCCGTTTCCATTATTTGATTTATTTATTGGAGTTACTGGATAATTCTTCATGTCCGATTATTTTTCTTTTTTAGGTTGCTAATAAATATTTTTATTGTTATTAGACTATGATCGAGTACATCCATAATAACTATACATGCTATTTTTTTTTTCGAAAAAATAAATATTCACTTCATTCAGAGAGAGAGAGAGAGAGAGAGAGAGAGAGAGATTTACATAGATTTACATAGAAAATTAGACCACACAGACCCCATGGTACAGACTAGGTGGTCTGTCCTTAAACCTAAGTGATTTTACATTAATCAGAAGGCTCCTAAACGTTGAAGGAAGAGAGTTTTCTTTACAGGAAATTTGTTTGGGAATTTCATCAGAATTCATTAAGAAAAAAAAAACTCCTTTGGGTACCGGTACCGGTACCGGTACTAACGGTACTTGAGTTTTCGGTACCGGTACTACCGGTACTCAAATTAACGGTACTTGCCCATCCCTACTCCACAGTGCACACTGACTTGTGTCGTGTGCCACCCGCCGGCGTTCCAGCGAACACATCATGATTGCCGACTTTTTTTCGCATCACATTATGGGTATAGAACTCCACGTAGTAGATAATTTCATTTTAATTTATATATATTAATAATGATAACACAATGGTTAAATTACAAAAAAAAAAAAAATAGAAGAAGGATTCACGTCACTGGTGAATGTTAATTGTGTTATGCGCGTGTGTGTGCGTGCACATAAGTGTATATACTATATGCCCATGGTCGTTTGCAGTTTCTGGAAAGACTGATCGATTCATTATCCATCACATACGTACCATTGGGTCACATTCATTAACAACGTCTTTTCCACACGCATTTACAGCATGTCACTGCAGGAGATGATACTTAAAGTCGTTGGAGTACGGAGGCCATCCGTCAATTTGACGTCAGAAATTTTGCTGACGGTGACCGCCCTTCTGCCGACGGTTTTATTTACTGGGAGTACGGAGGCCCTCCGTCGAGTTGACGTCCTTCTGCTAACGGTGCTGGTTTGCTGGGAAGGACGCGTCGGTCAAGTAAGCATTCGGACTGAGCCCGTTCACGTTTATACTTAAGATGTCAAGGACGCGTCGGTCAATTAAGTAAGTGATCCAAAACTTGTTTATCGAAACTCTCTTGCTCTAAGTAGAGGCGTATCTTATGGACATACCTTAATGGACAGGAATTTGCAAAGCTTAGTATTTCTTATAATTATTTACTCTGCGCTGGCTTTACTTTGTGTTGCAGCTGACCGGCCGGGCTGATGAGCAAGTCTTCCCTAGCTCGCCTCATATGAAGGGCGTCGCCATGGCCGAGTGGTGAAGGCGGGGCATACCCGCCTCTTTAATCGCTGGTTCGATTCCCGACGGGAGGAGGATTTTTTTTTTCTCGTGTGTTTCATTACACAGCTTTATTACGCATGCTATGACGTCACGCTGCCTTCCAATGTGTGTGTGTGTGTGTGGGGGGGGGGGCCGTGAGGATGATAGACTATAAGGATAGCTCACTGAAACATCATCGATGACGTCATGACTGCGGTATGTCATCTGGTTCACTCTAACGGTATAAAATGTACTAGAAAACCCTTATCAATTCTTTGTCATGGTTAGATTTTGTGTTTTTTTCATTGCTAAGGATAAGTCATTAAATTAGGCAGCTGTTGTGTTGGCTAATACTATACAATAATATAAATAATGTGAGAAACATGGTAAACAAGCTGCAGAAATATTGATTGCTCTGTTTGCCATCGATTTATTTATTTATTTATTTATTTATCTATTTCTTACATTACGGCCTATTGCGCCGGTAGGCTTCTTCCCGGTGGATCCTGATGGTCGGTCCAAGGCTTCTTTCCGGTGGGTCCTGATGGTCGGCCCAGTCCGTTCTGGCGCAGGCGAGTGTTTATAGTGGCGCCATCTTGCATTGGCTCATGCTGCCCTCCCAGAGCTCATATTTGATCCTAGAATCTAGAGTCCGGGTTGATAGGTGGTCTTCTGGACAGCATGTGGGTAGTTTTAAGCCACTCGGCGGCTGCTGAAAAATCCCAGCTTGGTGGCACCGGGCGGAGATTGAACTCGCGTCCTCCTGAACACGGGGCCGTTACTATGTCGACTCAGCCACCACCGCCTGCTTACGTTTTCTTATCTTTTCTGAACATTAGTGTTCTACAGCCTAATTTGCAGGGGTAACTAATCCCGTAATATAATGAAAATATTTTTGTTATATACATATCTTTATATTGTATAATATTTACGCAAATTTTTAACTAAATGAATTTACCTTTACCAAACTTTCACTATAGAGCTTTGTTGGCTTTTCTTTAATGTTATTACTTTCTTGGAAAATGTTTGGACTTCACCCGCGCAGACTTCACCCTCACTTTATTAATCTTTTCGTTTGCAGGCCAAAATCCAGTTCTTCAAGGTTTGTTTGTCTCTAGGAAACCTAATGAACTTAACACCTTGACGACTTTCCGCAGTTGAGACACTGTAACACCCATATACACCACAGATCACCATTATCACTGAGCACGCTACTTTAATAACATAGTGTTGTGCTGGAAGCTTCCCCCGGGGTCTATGGGCCTCTGGAAGACTGCGGGAGCAGCAGGCAGGGGCAGGGAGCAAGCCCGCCCACGCCCCACAGGGGCCCGAGGTCATGCGCCAGGCAGGAAGTGTAGCTAACTCGCCCTAACGGACTATTTGTAACAGTTTAACTATAGCAGTACCCGTAGCAATTCTGTGGTCCACCTTCTTCCTCTCTCTTCTACTTTTCTTCCTCTTCGTCTTCTCCTCCTTCCTTCTTTCCTTCCTTCCACCATTACTACAGAAGCCCTCGTTACCATACACCTACTCTCCTCAGCACAGCCACTTTTGAACCCTCCCACACTACTTACGACCCTCATATACCTTATGTTCAACACCCAACATGACCCCTCTACCATATCAAGCCCCTTCCATAACTACCATAGCCCCTTGTAACCATCTCCCGTATTACTGACTACCCCGCAAATCCTACTAGTAGACACCCAAACGTGGCCCACACTTCCTACATCTCTCTCTCTCTCTCTCTCTCTCTCTCTCTCTCTCTCTCTCTCTCTCTCTGAAGGCATGTAGCAACGGTTGTTATTGGGAGGGGGGGGCCACATGAATATTCTGTCTGTCTGTCTCTCTAGCTGGCTGGCTGGATGAATCTGTAGTTGCTCTCTCTCTCTCTCTCTCTCTCTCTCTCTCTCTCTCTCTCTCTCTCTCTCTCTCTCTCTCTCTCTCCCATAAAAAAAAAAAAAAACGTTACCCATAGAACGGCAGCTTTACTTTTTGATGATAGGAACGGGCCAATTTGAGCGACTGAAAAAAATAAAATATATATATATATATATATATATATATATATATATATATATATATATATATATATATATATATATATATATATATATATATATATATATATATATATATATAGTGAACATTTTTTTTGAGATACACTGGTTCATATTTAGAGAAATATACATTTTTGGGTACAAAGAATGTAAAAAAAGACCGTACACACTCGCTCACACACAGTACAATAACCACCACGAAAACCATCTCTTACCCTTGTCACCCCTCCCATACTATTTACTACCCCCCCAAAACCTACTACTGGTCGACACCCAACGTGGTCCCTCAACCGTACCCACTCACTACCGTACAGGAGTGATGTCGCACCTTGCCTTAAATAATAAATATTTTCCATGGTTATACTCAAATCAAGAGAGCATTGTAATTGAAATGAAATCACTCATTTATGTGTCATTTTCATAATTCTAAATAATGATATAATAACATGCCTTCTCAAACGCTCGCTTGACCGTGACTGGCGGTTGAATGCACACGACGCCATTTTGCACACGGCACCGCGGCGCTTCCTTGCAGGAAGGAGACAACTGTCGATGATTTGGCCAATGCTGACATGTCAACAAAGAAAATAGCCAAGATGACGAAGATCAGTTAATGAACAGTCCAAGGATGGAAAAGGAGGTATGCTGAGACTGAAAGTTTAGATAATACAAAATGATGTGGAGGCCCTCGTCACACCACCCGGCAAGAAGGCGACTCCATCATTCAGTCAGCCACCCAGAACCCTCTCACGACGGCAGTCAAGATAACAAGAAACATAGAAGTCCACGTTGCAGTGCACACGGAGAGGAGGCGGCTTCGTGAAGCTGGCCTGCATCACCGGACGCCCTCCACCAAACCTTTCCTCACGCAGAGAAACAGGGAGGAGTAATAAATTACATGGCGCCATAGTTATTCCTATTCTTGTTACTTCTTTATCATAGTACTACAAAAAAGTCAGGACATATATTTCTGTTAGCGTAAAGTAAATACGGTACTTCCTCCTCGCCCAACAACCAAGAGTAGGCTAGGATATACTCCGTAATTATTGCACTTGATTCACTTCCCTCCCCTGCACACTCGGCTCCCACGTCCCCACAAAACCAACACATATATGCGTGTTATGCACCTATACAGGTGCCATGCACATTATTGTTGAGATACACACACACACACACACACACACACACACACACACACACACACAGCACAATTAACATTCACCAGTGACGTTAATCCTTCTTCGATTGTTTTTTTGTAAATCAATCATAGTGTTATCATTATTAATATATGAAAATCAAAATTAAATTATGTACTATGTGGAGTTCTATACCCATAATGTGACGGGGAAAAAAAGTCATGCAAAGATGATGTGTTCGCTGGACGCCGGCACACAGTATGCAGCGGGCGGCGGGTGTGGGTCGTGGTACGTGAAGCGTCTGCTCTTCCCTGCTGTATTTTGAAATACTTTTATGTGCAAGGTAAGTCTGCTGAAGTTCTTATCATGTATCTTATGTTGTACTGTGGTAGTTAGTTGTAATAAGTGCATAAGATTAGCTGTAACTGGTGAAATAACTCATTCACAACTCGATAACCTAGCTACTTTACATTTTCTCGTCTTTTTTTTTTACTTAAATTATCACATTCTTTTCCTAATAATGTAATAATATATGTGTCAATGGCAAATTCGTTGTCATAATATTTAGTAATATAGTAGCCTACAGGATATTGTAAATGCATTTTTTTTTTTTTTATTAATTTCCAGAACGTGTCCGTGGGCATTTGAGTAGGCATAGCCTACTGCATAGTGTAGGTGCATAATGTTTTTGTTTTTTTATGTGTAAGCATAGCCTACTGCCTAGTGTAAGTGTACACAACATACTGATGCCAATAATCTACAGGACGGTTGCAGCTAACAGCTCCTAAAAAAAAGTGACAATTTTATACGGACTAATTAATAATTTAGATTTTTTTTTTTTTTTTTTTTACTTCAAGTACCTACATGTAGCCTACTGTCAATGACTAGGATTTATGTGTTCAAATTATGCGCCGGAGGACCAAAAAAAGTTCAGGTAATGGAATATTTACGAATGATCTGCAGTTCCATGACGGTTGTTATATAGTTCATGCGCCATTTCTGGCAAAGTTAACATTAACTATGGGAAAGATAATTGAACCAGAATAATAAGGATATGGTTAATTAGAAGGGATCTATATAGCTGATATATCATCATAATTAATATACATTTAAATGGTCTGATATATATGTATATTGCACGATAAATGTATGCCTGGGAACAAATTTAGTTTAAGTTGTAATGACATCTACCACAAACTACTACAGGTGTCTATAATTTTGTTTAAGACCATTATATTTTATTTGCTGTAATTTAATCATTCATAAATTCAAAGTGGACAATGAAGTTTCATTATCGCCAGTAATACTTATATTAGGTGACTGATTATTATACCCTTCAAGATTCTTACTTAGTTTGATTTACATGTGACATGCAAAAGTGATTTGCAACATGGTATAACTTAACATGCAAATTTATTTTTTATTGATTTAGTTAAGTAACCCTAGTATACTATATTTAGAATTACAATATCAGTCGTTGCAGTACATTTATTTATTATGTCCCTATGTATACGTGGTGCTGTAGTATATATATATATATATATATATATATATATATATATATATATATATATATATATATATATATATATATATATATATATATATATATATATATATATATAAGCCAGTGCGGCTTGTGGTAAAAGTGAAGGTGGAAGTGGGTGAGTGGGGCTGGGGCTAGCATACTATGTGATCGGCATATGGGAGGCAAAGTTCGGCATATGGGAGACATATGACCGGTATACTACGTCGGGCCTCCGTTAAAACGATGAGCAAAAGGACATCAGGCCGACAGAGTTTTGCACTGTCGGGCCGCCGCAACTACACACGTCGGCCCGCTGGATGCCCGACGTTCTTGTGTTTACTGGGTTGTCATCTTAAGTAACGTGAACGGGCTCAATCCGAATTCTTACGTGACCGACGCGTCCTTGCCATCTTAAGTAACGTGAACGGGCTCGGTCCGAATTCTTACGTGACCGACGCGTTCTTGTCATCTTATGTAACGTGAACGGGCTCAATCCGAATTCGTACTTAACCGATCCGTCCTACTTGTCATCGTCTTGGAACGGACTCAGTCCAATTTTTTACTTCTATTGTTGGCAGCGTAGAAGTGCATTTCACCCTTTTTAGTCACTTTTTCTTGGCGATGCATGTGTTTCCTTTTAGCCTTGACCGTCCCACATATACCTGTTTCCATGTCGTGCAGGTAACTGGCAAGCAGAGGGCTGGTGTTGAAGTTATCCGTATATAGGATATGTCCTCTGCCAAGGTACCTCTGCAGAAGTGTTTGGACTATTTGGCCTGACAAGCCCATACCAGCAGGTTCCGCCAGTTCTGTCTCCCCTCCTGTGTGTAAAATCATGTCCTGAATTTATCCTGTGTTACAATCACACAGGACAAACAGTTTTAGACCGAATTTGTGACGTTTGCTGGGAATATACTGGCGGAAACATGCCTTACCCTTCCACAACACCAGACTCTCGTCAATGCAAAATTTCCGATAAGGATGGAAGGAGTTGGTGAAGGAGTTGCGTAGAGAGTCAACAATCGGCCCTATCCGACGCATGGCGTCTTGGGTCCCTTGTGGCAATACATTGTTGCCTAATATATAAAAAAAAAAAGTGGAGGTTCCCCATAATATCCTCGAAACGATTTAGGGACAAAGCTTGGAAAAAATATGGAGGTATTGAGGAGGGGGTCAGTGGTCCAATATTTCTTGTAGCTGGATTTCTTTATGATCCCCATCAGAAGAACAGGAGCAAGCACTAAAAAAATATAATCCAGTGAAACAGGAACCCAAGCCAGGCGACGGCTTTTTTTTACAACTTTACCCTCAAGTACATTCAGTTGTTCAAGTTTGTATTCATCGCAATATATTGTACGAGGTCATGAGTAAAATAATTCTTGAAGCATGCAAGACGACTTGAGGTACAATTGAGGTGGGCGCAGGTGCTCCCTGACAGGTGTTCCTCTAGGAATGGATGCAGAGCTGTCTGAAAGTCGGCAACTTCTTCCCAATTCCATTCCAGTCCCCCATGGTCATCAGCATCATCACCATCATATCCATCATCACCTCCACCATTACCTGGAGCAACACGTGTTTGGCGGCACCCAGCTCGCCCACGCCTACACCCACCCCCACCACCAAGTGGCTGTCATTTTTTTCCCTCGTGCTGCCAAAGCTCCTCCTAGGTTTTGGCCGGCAGTAAGGGAGTGGAGGGGGTAGGTAGTTGGGGGGCGAAGACTAGGGGAGATGAATGGGGGTACTGTGTGGCGGTCATGGATGTGGTGTTGATCTTGTGGTCTACTTGGTGTACTTGAGAAGGGGGCAGAAGGCCTGATGGGGGTGGTTTATGTGGCCTCTCCACCCTCTTCCACAGGTGGATCATCCACCGCCGCTTACTCCCCCCTCTATATAACGCAGCTCGAAGAATGCTGGGGGGACTTGAGACGGGGGAGAGAGGGGGGCAAGGGTCGCGAACTGTGACCGCGGGAGGCATGGTCTTCCCCAAGGTAAATATAGTCAACCGACAGGTAAAATCATCCCCCCTCCCTCGCCCAGGCAAGGTACCAAACTTTGCCCATACCCGTGACGTCAAAGAGTGGTATAGGTAAACTCCGCCCATTTCCCGTGACGTCATAGTGGTATAAGTGTGGGTCTTGGGTGTGGGTGAGCCTCTTCATTCAACGGAGCTCCCATTTGTCTTGATTTATTTTTTTGTGTCGAGCAGGTTATTTATTCTTTTCATTGTCTACATAATTGGTATATTTTTGTTTGCCTCTTGTCACATGCTGTATGTGATGTATGCGTGTAGAGAATTTCCCCATGCATGTCCTGCAACTCACTGCACGTCACGGGGTCAAGTCTGAGACTCAGCCGCTGTCAGCTCTGCAACTTCTCATCCTACCCACTCTGACGTCACACACACCCGCACTCAGAAGCGCAAATTTAGAGCCAGCGTTTGGAGGGGACGATTTTACGTGTCAGTAGACTATATTTACCTTGGTCTTCCCACTCACTTTCCTCATGCTTTCGTTTTTTCCTTAACATGGATTCCGAGTATAGCCAATTCGCGGATTCACCTTATCCCTCATCACCACCACTCTCATCACCATCACCATCACCCTCAGGGATTGTTATTTCCCCTTTCAATAATACAAGTTTATTTATAACATCGTAACCATCATCGCTTGATTCATCACTATCCTCAATTCTTGAGGGAAGATAGTCATAATCGTGATCACTGTCATCCAGATCACTGTTGCATCACTATTTACTCTCCTCGTAGTTTCATTTTTAGATCCCAAGGATGACACAGTAACATTCAGGGCTTTATAAATTTCTTCGTCTTTGAGGCAGCGGCGCCGCGACGAAGCCATCCTCCCAGTTCAAGAGTCAGGGACCAAATGGCGCGTCTGGGTCCGATGTCACATACTCATAGTTGGGCACATGAAAAAGTTGCAAATGAGTCACATTTACGCATATACATCTTATGCTCACTTGGAAATGTCTAAATGGAAGACAAGATCTCCAGCTATTCTTTTGATGTTCTTATGATACACAAGGTTGGCATATCAGCATGATATATGATAAAATTTAGCGAATAGGCTACCTGGGAGCTACCACCTCACTGCAATTGGCTAATTGTACAGATATACCTACCTCTCCACCTCCACCTGGCATTCTCTAATTAGATGAGATATCAGACTATGCTCCTAATATAAAGATCTGCAATATCCATGTCATATATGGGAAATTTTTGATAGGTACAAGTGACGACATCAGCGATCATTTTCCGCTTCCTATCGTGATCTGGTAACAAACAGTGTTTGCCCGACGGGCAGTGCTCAATCGTGTGGACGTACCTTAATTGTAACAAAATTCCCATATATCACTTATATATGCCACATTTGTATATCGGGAGCGTAATCTGATATCTCATCTAGTAATCTCACACTAGTTTCGGGGCAGTGAGGTGGTAGCTTTTACTAAATAGCCTAGTCCCCGAATATTCTCATATATGACGTTGATATGTCATTTCTTTGTATCAAAACTGCATCGAGGAATAGCTGGAGCTCTCGGCTTTCAGTTCCACCCTACCAAGTATCGGTAAAAATATGTAATTGCAAAAATGTGCGTAGTTTCCAACTATTTTTGCGTGACACTTCGAGCATGTGACACCAGGGCAGCTAGGTACACAGATGAGCGATTCCCGAGCCAGGCAATTATTCCTCTGACATGTGGGAGTGATACCAACTCCAAATGAAAGGGCAGAAAAGTCCTGGAAATTTGTTGGAGATGGCGAAATATTGCGGCGTACAACGTACGCCGCCAGTGCTGTTAAAGGGTAAAACACTGCGGCGTACGCCGCCAGCGCTGCAGGAGTTAAAAAAAAAATAGTTTAAGACGAACCCTGCAGAGAGCTTCGCCGGGGGCCCTCCTAGCTGGCGGGGATCCCGGGACAGTCATGTTAACTCGCTCGGATACTTTAACGGTAACAGTAGTATTAGTATTATATATATATATATATATATATATATATATATATATATATATATATATATATATATATATATATATATATATATATATATATATATATATATATATATATATATATATATATATATATATAAGAAAAAAAGTCTAAGCCGAACATTGCAGAGAGCTTCGCCTTGGGTTCCCCCAGCGGGCGGGGAACCCGGGATAGTCAGTCAGTTCACTCGGTCGGATACTTCAGTGGTAATAGTAGTAGTAGTAGTATATATATATATATATATATATATATATATATATATATATATATATATATATATATATATATATATATATATATATATATATATATATATATATATATATATATATATATATATTATAAAGTTTAGGACGAAGACTGCAGAGAGCTTCGCCTTGGGTTCCCCCAGCGGGCGGGGAACCCGGGATAGTCAGTCAGTTTACTTGCTCAAGATACTTTAGTAGTGGTTGTTGTTTTAGTATATATATATATATATATATATATATATATATATATATATATATATATATATATATATATATATATATATATATATATATATATATATATATTAAAAAAAAAGTTTAAGACGAACATTGCAGAGCTTCTCCGGGGGTTCCCCGAGCGGGCGGGTCACCCGCGACAGTCATGTTAACTCGTGTGGATCCTTCAGTGGTAATAGTAGTAGTAGTATATATATATATATATATATATATATATATATATATATATATATATATATATATATATATATATATATATATATATATATATATATTAAAAAAAAGTTTAAGACGAACATTGCAGAGAGCTCCGTCGTGGGTTCTCCTGGCGGACGGGGAACCAGGGGCAGTCAGTCAGTTCACTCGCTCTGATACTTTAGTAGTGGTTGTAGTAGTAGCAGTAGTAGTTTTTCTTTCTCCGATTTATTTCCTTAGTCATGTTTTTGAATGTTCATTCATTTCTGCTTTTCTTTGCCAAACACACTGCACCAAACACCAAACCCGTCTGCACGCAGGACTATACTTACTGCTGATTCTTCCTTCCTTCCTTCCTTCAGGGCCGATGACGAGGAGCATTAGCGAAGCCTTCCTACCTGGAGTGAGTTACTTAGTGCTGATTCAGAGAGACGCTAACAAATTGAAAGTGAGACGCGAAGAACTTACGTTCATAGGATACAAAGGGAATCACCTCGTTTTCGTAGTCTTAAGAAACAGGAAAGGGCTCAGTCCGAATTTTGGGGTACTTGACAGACGATTATTACGTTCATCTACCTAGCTATCTCCTCCACTGGGTTCAGATAAGCTATGGGAAGCTGCTGATAAGACTAAAGTATTGTGCCTTTAAAAACAGGCGCACACAGTCGCACACGCACCGACAAGCGGGCGGGCGAGAGCTATCCCCGCCGATTACCCGCTGGCCTCGTCCAGCGCTCACGGGGCAAACCCAGCCAGTAGGGGCGAGCGAGCTACCGCCGCCGATTACCCGCGCTCAAGAGGCAAAGCGAGCCATCAGGTGCTGGCGCGTAACCCCCGCCGTTTACCCGCCACACGATTCATGAATGAGTGTCTCGTCCAGCGCTCAAGAGGCAAAGTTTACCCACAACACAGCAAATTGTATGTCGTTTCCAGTGTCTCCTTGACTTGTCCGTTACTCCCGCCGTTAACCCGTTACTCGAGGAGTCAGTGACTGCCTCGACCAGCGCTAAAGAGGCAAAGCGAGCCATTAAGGGCGAGCGACCTACCCTCACCGTTTACCCGGCACACATACCAACAAGCCAGCGGGCGGTCAGGCGGGCGAGCAGGCGAGCTACCGCTGCCGATTACCCGGTTTCCTCGGTCAGCGCTCCCGAGGCCTTATAGGTGCGAGTCCGTTATTCCGCCACTCGATCACTGACTCTGTCTCGACCAGCGCTCAAGAGGCATTAGGTGTGAGTCCGTTATTCCCGCCGTTCATCCGTCACTCGAGCAGTCAGTGACTGCTGCCTTGGCCAGCGCTCAAGAGACAAAGCGAGCCGTTTATCCGCCACACGGTTCGTGACTGAGGGCCCCGTCCGGCGCTCGAGAATCAAAGTTTACCCGCCACACAGCAAATTGTATGTTGTACGAATGGCCAGTGTCCCCTTGACTTATGCCATAATTCCCAAATTCTTGTGAAAATTTTCACATCACTTGTAGGGAACATATCCAGCTTGTCGTAGGAGCTAGCACACGACTTAATAAATGACGCTGGATCACCCACCACCATACTAGGATGAGGCAGGCGCCTCCTCATTAGTCGGAGGATCGATCTCCGCGGAGAAGCAAGCAAATTCAAGGCTCGTGTCCGGAGGATTTCGCCATCAGGCTGCGTGACGAAACCTCCAGCCTTGTTAGGGAGAAGTCTTAACGGATCCTTACGAGGCTGCTTGTGACAAGCTACACTAACTATCTAATCAAAGGTGGAAGATGAAGGACACCAAAGGCGAAGGCTCCTCCCCACCTTTCCTCCAGCCAAAGCATGGAAAAACTGCATGTAAATTATGTAGGAATGAGGAAAGAACTACCATTACTGCTACCACTAACCGGGCGATAAAATGGACAAGGACACCAGTATTAACGTTATTACGACAATGAGTAATATCTTAGTTGCTGGTTGGATTCAAAATACTTGTCTAATCTATTCTTGAAGGCCGTAACTGTTGTACTATCAAAGACATCACAGGGTAGAGACTTCCAAACATTAACAACTCGATCGAAGAAGTGCTTAGCTTCGTGCGACGATAATCTTTTACCACTTATCTTGAAATTGTGATTTCGTCCTGTTCTATTTGATTGATCAATTGTAAAGTAATCTTCCGCATTAATATCACTGAATCCCTTAAACATTTTAAACACTTCTATTAGATCGCCTCGCATTCTTCGTTTTGATAGGCTGAATAAATTTACTTTAAGCCTTTCTTCATATGACAAATTTATCAACCTAGGAATCATCTTTGTTACTCTTCGTTGAACCCGTTCCAACTTTCTGTCTTTTCTGTAATAGGGAGACCAAAACTGTACACAGTACTCTAGACGGGGTCGAACCAACGAATTATACAGTTTTAATATTACTTTTTCCGATTTATTATTTAAGACTCATTCGATGAAGACAACGAAATTGTTTGCAGTTTTAACTACCTCTGAACAATGCTGACCGGGCTTTAAATCGCTTGATATAGTGATTCCAAGATCCTTTTCTACTTACTGCAGAAAGTGGTTGGCCATTCATTACGTACTGAATGCGATTGTTATTTTTTCCGATGTGCAACACTTTACATTTGTCAACGTTAAATTTAATTTGCCATTGACTGGCCAAACGTGCAAGTCGATCTAGATCTGTTTGTAAAGCTTCTTCGTCGAGTGTCGCAGTTACTTTACTAGCAAATTTTGTGTCATCAGCAAATTTTGATACTTTGCAAGTGAGCCCATCATCGATATCATTAACATAAATTAAGAAGAGCATGGGGCAAGCACTGATCCTTGAGTTACGCCGCTTCTGACATCGAGCCAGTTAGATGTAACACCGTTTAGAACTACTCTCTGCTTCCGCTCAGAGAGCCAGTCCACAAGCCAATTGTGAATGTTACCCGAGATACCGTGCGCCAATAGTTTGCTGAGCAATCGTTGGTGGGGGACCTTATCAAATGCCTTGTGAAAATCCAAATATATGATATCTACTGATCTGCTTTCATCCAACACCTCAAAAATATAATGAAAAAATCAAGTAGGTTAGTTAAACACGAACGTTTACTACGGAAGCCATGTTGCGAATTATTTATTATATTAATTTCTTCGAAGAATTTCACCATATTGTTGCGAATGATAGTCTCCATTAACTTACAAACAATCGATGTCAGGCTAATTGGTCGATAGTTTCCTGGATGAGACTTGTACCCCTTTTTGAAAATTGGTGTGACATTTGCTAGTTTCCAATCCGACGGAACTTTTCCAGCTGTTAAAGATGTATTGAATATGATGGAAAGCGGTTTACAAATTTGATGTTTGATTTATTTTAAGACCCTATGGGTATTTTTTTCTGGACCAGGAGTTTTGCTTACTTTAATATTTTCAACTGTGCGTAAAATGTCACTTTCTACGATGAGCACGCCACGTAACATCTTTTCGGTCCTTCTAACCTTCGGCGGTTGATATGATAAACAATCTTCGTCGGTAAATACGGATGCGAAAAAGTTATTTAGGATTGTAGCCATTTCATTTTCATCGTTCGTGTGGTTACCATTATCATTAGCAAGCGGTCCCATACCACAAGTAAGTGACTTTTTTTTATTATTTACATAGCTAAAAAATCTTTAGGATTAGATTTAATCGTTTCCGCTATATATTCTTCAAGATTTTTTCTTGCTTCGTTTTATTAATTTCTTGGTTACACGGCGAATTCTGTCCAGCTCTAGTTTGTCAGCCTCACTCTGAGTTGATATATATTTACTGTATACGCGTTTTTTTAAGAAATAAGCTATTTTGAATTTCGTTATTCCACCATTTGGGTTTCTTCTTAAAAGCTGAACGTCTTGTACGATAGGGTACGCATATGCTTATGGCATTGTTCAATATTGTGGTGAAGGCCCCCCAAGATTTATCAATATCTGTTTCCGCCGAGATTTCAGTCCAGTTAGAATTATTTAGAATTGATCGGAGTCTTACGAAATTCACTCTCTGATAATCAGGCACCTTTTCTTTACTAGGAGTTACTTTACTTTCTTTCATATTGATGCTGAATGCGATTGTTCGGTGATCGCTAGAACTAAAAATTAGACCAACATTTACCTCGTTAATTAGATCAGCTGTCGTTGAAAAGATAAGATCAAGTATATTATTTTCCCGAGTCGGTTCTTGAACGTGTTGATGTACATCATTTTCTAGTAAATTTGTGTACAGTTGGAGCCCTGTATGACAGTTCAACGGTTCACCCCATTCACTGGCAAGTTAAAGTCCCCAACAATTACTGCCTCGCAATTGCTACTTGTTTTTAATAATAATTCACTTAATGCGTGGTCGATATCAATAGTCTGCCTTGGCGGTCTGTAGATAAGTCCAATTACTATTTTACAAGATTTTTTTTTTTTCAATAAAGACCGTGTCTGCATTGTTTATAATATCCGTTTTCACGGATACTGGGTGGAGAGAGTTTTGGATATAAGAGATAACGCCTCCACCCTGTCTGTTCTCTCTTTCATGACTAAAGATGGTATAACCCGGTAATCTATATTCCGCAATGAAATATCTATATGAAGTGTGTATCCAAGATTCTGTGAATCCGATGATGTGATAATGATTTGTTGCTGCGAGGACTTTCAAGTTGAAGCTTCAAATTTGTTACGTAGGCTACGAGCGTTTACATAGCAAGCTTTAATGTTATTCGAGTCGGGGGTTTCGCGGGTGGAGTGCTCCCTTACGGTGGAGGTGCTGGTGTTCTCGCCTCCGCGTTTTTTGGCTTTCGAAGAGCCATTTGGTCACAGAGCAGCCTCCCGAAACGGGCTGCTCCAACAGGGTTTAAGTGGATGCCATCACCAAGGAACAAGTCTGAATCATAGTAAAAACTGTTCCACAAGTTAGCGAACTGGACGTTTTTTTTGTGAGCAAAGGGAATGAAGTCTGTTGTTTGTGCTGAAGGCCTTACTGTAAAAACTAGGTTCGGCACCTACCCTCGGGAGGATTCTTGAGATTGTGATGTTGCTGGCATCCGTTTTACGTTTATACTGCTTGATCATGCGGTGGTATTTCTCAAGCAGTTCCTCAGAACGGGTTGTCTCTATGTCATTTGTCCCCGCGTGAATGACAAAGAGGGTGTTCGGTCGGCATTTCTTGTGACATCATCGCACGCTGCGGTAATGTCATCCAGTCTGGCGCCTGGATAGTAGTAACGTTTTCTGCGGCCGTTTGATGAACGACCACATAACTCAACCAGCTGGCCACGCACCATGGAGTCCCCAACCAGGCGAGTCTCAAACTCATCCTCCATGGTGTCTGCCAGGACCTAGAACCTGTTGAAGGTAGTGGGGGTCAGTAAATCCTTGGTTGCCTGCTTTGGTTTGGCTCCATTCCTTACAGGTTGGAACCCGACATCCTGTGAAGCAGGAGGAGAAGCGTTAAGTGGGGCAGGCTGGAAGTTGTTCTGTGAGGCAGGCTGGGAGTTAGCCTGTGAAGTAGGCTGGGGGTTAGCCTATGAGGCAGGCTGGGGGTCAGCCTGTGAGGCAGGCTGGTGGTTGTCCTGTGAGGCAGGCTGGGGGTTAGGCTGTGTGTCTGGCTGGGGATTAGCCTGTGGGGCTGGCTGGGGATTAGCCTGTGAGGCAGGCTGGGAGTCAACCTGTGAGGCAAGTAACACGTCCTCCCGTGAAGCAGGAGATTCGTCTGGAGAGGGCACAGTCTCGGTGGAGGGCCTCTCCACCATCGATGCTGGAGTCACTGCCTCATTGCTTGCAACAAATTCCTGAAGGGCTTCGAATTTCTTTTCAAGATTGTTATGTTTGACTTTCCATTCAGTCACAGCCTTCTGAAGTTGTAATCTTTGAACGAAGAGGCGGCACGTTTTACTCAGCTGGAAGTACTGAGCTGCAAATCGTCCGGGACAGACGCCACACTTAATGTTCGAAGGCATTGTTAGAAATTTGAGCGAGTTAACAGTTTGGGCAAATATTAAAAGCGCTTTCGAAATAACTTAAGCGTGACCATAAATTGAATTGGATAAAAATTGTGCATGGGAATTAGATACTGCTGTGTTAGATGCCTCCAACACTGGGAGTTCGTAGTGAGGATGCTGCTCTGCCGCCAACAACACCGTGACCGATACGTACGTCGTTTGCGAACGATTCGGTACGGCACATCAGCATCTGGGTGTTCTCTACTACGGGGGAGAGAGCCTGAACCTGTTTGTTGAGGCACTCCCGAGTTCCTTCTGCACGGGTCCATCTTCTAGTCTCGCCAGCGAACGAACGGGGAGCGAATCTCTCGAAAATTCAATGGTGACCATCCCGATGTAGGCCGTACGCGGTATCGTTGGTCATCCAGCCGGGATGCTGTCTTAGAGGCTTTCAGGTATAATCCCACGGATGTAGCCTCGCTCCACTGGTCGATCGACCAAGAGCGGAATCATATGTCAGGACCTGCCGTTCCTTTCGTACCGAGCAGGACTGATGTATCAACGACACAACTGCCAACAATAGGGTTAAACTAACCTGTCTCGCGACCAACTGTCCAATATCAGAAACCCTTAAGTAACTCGGACGGACTGCCCAGAAGGAAAATCGCCATACCGCTTAAGTAACATTTTCGGCCTGAATTGGCGAGTCCGCAAACTAACTCGCCAACTGTATTATTACCTGAACGATTCAGACATTACTTAAGAGCCTTCACCCGACGGTTCACCCGTTCACCCGACGCAACTAGACCGTCCCATTCTGAGTTGATATTCGACTAGCCCGCCTTGCTGGAGCGGGTCTTTCCTGAAAGAGGGCCGTGACGGAGCTGAAACCATGACTGGTCACTTAACACTGCCGGCGCAGCGCTCGACTCCATTAGATGGCTTAACATCACAAATGTTCGGGAAAGAAGCGCAACGGTTGGCCTTGGCCGCCAAAGTGTCCCCAAGAGGCCCAGACACTCGGAAAGACAGACAAACACGGACGGAGAGGTACCGAATACCACAGAGAGACGGACAGAGAGTCATTGACAGACAGAGATGGACAGACCCAGCTTGTCCATCACCCAACGACTCTCTTTCCTGCCGAAAGTTTTTTTTTTCCCGAACTCGGCCCTTAATAAGGCAATCGTGTTCACACCTAGTCTTAGAGGTGCCTCGCTGCCTCGAGGGGCGCTTGAGATGCCTTTCTGCCTAAAGGGCGTGCGCTTGAGCCAACGCAGTCACGAGATGTCCTCCTGAAGGGCTTTAATAAGGGGGTTGAAACTGGATAAACTCAGACTCAACAGGGACATAGGCAAAAATTGGTTTACTAACAGAGTGGTGGATGAGTGGAATGGGCTTAGCAGTCATGTGGTGAGTGTCAATACAATTCTCACATTCAAAAATAGATCAGATAATTTCATGGACAGCGATAATAGGTGGGGTTAGATACACGGGAGCTTAGGTTCAAAGGAGCTGCCTTGTACAGGCCTAAGGCCTCTTACAGACTCCTACGTTCTTATGTTCTTATGTTTTCAATATTAGATAGAGCTACGCTACACAGACCTGTATTTTATGTGTTTTGAGTGTCAAGTTTAACGGTGTTAATTATTTTTTGACAAGGCTGGAGGTTTCGTCACGCAACGTGATGGCGAAATCCTCCGGACACGAGCCTTGAATTTGCTTGCTTATTTACCCCCAGTGTGTGTAAGGGTGTGTGCCTCAAGACTACTCTTCTGGGGGGATTGTTTCCAACATTCCTTACCCTCAAAGTTTCTTACCCCCATATGTGTAAGGCTATGTGTAGGCCCTATCAGTTAAATAAAAGCTAGGACTGAGCCACTTCATGTTACTTAGGACGATGTCGGCTAGAGCAAGTTTAGGACTGAGACGTTTCATGTTACTTAAACGACAAAAACGAGATAAATCCCTTACTATCCTATGTAGGTAGGATATTCGACTATGGCTTTATTGTAAATAAACTATAGTACCCGTCGATAGTGCTAATTATTTGACAAGGCTGAAGGTTTCGTCACGCAACCTGATGGCGAAATCCTCGGGACACGAGCCTTGAATTTGCTTGCTTATTTACCCCCAGTGTGTGTAAGGGTGTGTGCCTCAAGACCACTCTTCTGGGGGGATTCTTTCCCATGTTCCTTATCTTCAAAGTTTTTTACCCCCATGTGTGTAAGGCTATGTGTAGGCCCTATTAGTTGAATACAAGTTAGGACTGAGCCACTTCATGTTACTTAGGACGATGTCGGCTAGAGCAAATTTAGGACTGAGACGTTTCATGTTACCTAAACGACAAAAAACGAGATAAATCCCTTTCTATCCTATGTAGGTAGGTCATTCGACTCTGGCTTTATTGTAAATAAACTATAGTACCCGTCATTAGTGCTAGCTATTTGACAAGGCTGGAGGTTTCGTCACGCAACGTGATGGCGAAATCCTCCGGACACGAGCCTTGAAGTTGCTTGCTTATTTACCCCCAGTGTGTGTAAGGGTGTGTGCCTCAAGACTACTACTCTTCTGGGGGGATTGTTTCCCACTTTCCTTATCTTCAAAGTTTTTTACCCCCATGTGTGTAAGGCTTTGTGCAGGTCCTATCAGTTGAATACAAGTTAGGACTGAGCCACTTCATGTTACTTAGGACGATGTCGGCTAGAGCAAGTTTAGGACTGAGACGTTTCATGTTACTTAAGCGATAAAAACGAGATAAATCCCTACTATCCTATGTAGGTAGGTCATTCGACTCTGGCTTTATTGTAAATAAACTATAGTACCCGTCGATAGTCTAAACAGCTTCAAAAACCTCATATGTGTGTAAGGGTGTGTGCAGGGGCCTTATCAGTTTAATAAAAACTAGGACTAAGCCACTTCATGTTACTTAGGACGATGAAAAGGACCCGTCGGTTAGAGCAAGCTTAGGACTGAGACATTTCATGTTACTTAAGCGACGAGAACGAGATAAATCCCTTACTATCCTATGTAGGAAGGTTATTCGACTCTGGCTTTATTGTAAATAATTTATAGTACCCATGGATAGTCTAAGCAGCTTCAAAACCCCCAGTATTTAAGAAAATGGCGATTATTGTGGAGATATTGCTCGAAAATTGATCAAAGTAGGCGTAGATGGTTTAAAATAGCAAAAGTGCACTATACCACTGAAGATCTAAGTTTCAGGGAAGCATGGGGCACTTAGTGAGTGTTGATACCATTCGGTTTCTTAGCATATTTGAGGTGTTCAGAAACCCACTTCAATTTGCGAATCAGCCAAGTTTGAGGTCATATTCTTGCTCGCCAGCTTCCAACGCCCCGGAAACACTGTTTACTGACTCTGTACATCCTATTTACAAGGGTGTTATGATATGAGCGGGACGGTCCAGGACAGTGTCCGAAAATTGTGTAAACTGTCCCGGTCCTTCTATAAAATCGACGGGTGAAAAGCGGGATTCGTCAATTCAGTGTACTTAAGCCGTTGATATCGCGTTGATGTGCGAAAAGTTGCATCGCTAGGGCTTCATTCAGTTCAGATTTGAGTTCGGCATGCAAAACTACCTTATACCTGTGAGTCTGCGTTTCCAGTGTTGAGTTCTTCTCGGTCGACCCCAAATATTACTTAAGAAAAATGACGGCCGAAACCGAAAAATCGAGTTAAAGTCCCTTCAAACACGTTGTATTTTGATGAGCTCCCATAATTTGATTCGTTAGTGCACCGCCCGCATCATATCCGAAAATGAGTTCAAAAGACTGCATACTAATGGTTTTATCGCTGGTTTCCTTTTTTCGTTCAAGTGGCCTAACATGTCAGGTGGAATCAATGTTACTTAAGAGCGTCTTTTGTGGTAGGTGTAGTTTTTTCGTGATTTTGACGAGACCGCGTTCATTCGACGCGCAATGGGTTGATACGTTAGTCACTCGAGTTTCGTGGGTCTCGGTGGCCTAGTTTTTGCACAATGGTGAAAAAAATGTTTAGGACCGTCTCACCCACCACGGTCCTATCCTATTTTGTTACTTAAGCGACCCCTTCAAGTGGTCACCCCACCTAACCCATTGTCGCTGTAGTCCCAGGACATGGCGCAATCGTATTCCCGGGGTCTGCCTCAGTTCCCGAGATATAGCCGGTTGTCGAAAACGGTCCGATACGAAAATTGGACTTTCGCAAATAGGACAGTCCCATGACGGTCTAAACCCAGCTCACGCTCCCTTTTTATGGGTGAACACTCCAACGCTTGGTGAATTCTGCTTCACAATGATAGGAAGAGCCGACATCGAAGGATCAAAAAGCGACGTAGCTATGAACGCTTGGCTGCCACAAGCAAGTTATCCCTGTGGTAAGTTTTCTGACACCTCTAGCTTAAAACGCATAAAGTCAAAAGGATCGATAGGCCCTGCTTTCACAGTCCGTATTCGTACTGAAAATCAGGATCAAGCCAGCATTTGCCCTTTTGCTCTACGCGAGGTTTATGTCCACGCTGAGCTGGCCTTAGGACACCTGCGTTATCGTTTGACAGATGTATCGCCCCAGTCAAACTCATCACCTGATAATGTCCTCGGAGCGGATCGCGGCGCTCCCTTGCTTCCGCCGCTTTAGTCTAGAAACAGGAGACAATCCCACGTGGGGAAGCTCCGATTCCGTCTCACCGAGTAAGTAAAGAAACGATCAGAGTAGTGGTATTTCATTGTCTCCGCACGGAGCAAGCCCCTGATGTGACGACCTCCCACTTATGCTACACCTCTGATGTCTCTCTACAAAATCAGACTAAAGTCAAGCTCAACAGGGTCTTCTTTCCCCGCTGTTAGGCGCAGGCCCGTTCCCCTGCCTGTGGGTTCGCTAGATAGTAGATAGGGAAGTGGGAATCTCGTTAATCCATTCATGCGCTTCACTAATTAGATGACGAGGCATTTGGCTCAACGGTCTCCTCCTCCCCTATTAGCCGCGCAGCTTATCCTCCACTCACTGTCTAATCCACAAAAGGAGCTTAGCGAGCGGGAACAAGGGCGGAGCCCCGCCGAACACAGGGAATCGTTCATCTTCATTTGGAAAGTATTCTGCCCATAGTTACTCCGCCGTTTACCCGCGCTTGGTTGAATCTCTTCACTTTGACATTCAGAGCACTGGGCAGAAATCAAATTGCGTCAACATCTGTCTTTGACCATCGCAATGCTTTGTTTTAATTATACAGTCGGATTCCCTGGTTCGTGTCAGTTCTGAGTTGATCGCTGGGCGCCAGCCGAAGTGGGTTTGGAGCGAGGACGACTGCTGCTACCTAACCGGCCGAAAGCCGGCAATAGAGAGAGCCGGAGCCCCCGCGCCCACGCAGCCTAGCACGTTCCACGGGAGGGCCAGAGACACGCCGGTCCGAGCTCTCGGCACGAGTGGCGAGAGGGCTAGAGCCGCCACCGCGAAATGCGAGCTACCGCACGCCGGGCTGTTGGCCCCACCTCGCATGAGCGTGTCCCGCCTGCGACCGGCGCTGCGCGAACCCTGCGGTGGTTCCCCAACACGCGCTGCCCCGCCGCGCCGGCCTTAGCGCGGACGGCGGAGTGGGACCGGGAGCGACCGTAGGGCCCCAACGACGCGGTGATCGCCTGCCGGCCGCTTTTGCGAACCCGGACCACACAAGCACCGCCGCACCGGCGAGCTGGTAACAAGGACAGCGCGACGCGAGGCCGCATTTGGAATGGGTCGCCGCCACCGGGGAAGGCGAGACAGTGCGGATGATCGGACACCGGCGACGTTGGTGCCGCAGGGTAGACGGCATCACCCATCACCGCGCGCAGCTCAGAGCCTCTGAGCCCAGGGCCAGGCCCGCTTCCCGCACAGGCCCGACTGGCCCGATCCTCAGAGCCAATCCTTATCCCGAATTTACGGATCTAATTTGCCGACTTCCCTTACCTACATTAGTCTATCGACCAGAGGCTTCTTACCTTGGAGACCGACTGCGGATATGGGTACGCACAGGCCCGAAACTGGGGTGCATCGCGGAGGCCGCGTGCGCACGTGCGCCGAGCCGTGACGCCGCAGAACGCAGCAGCAGACCCCCCCGCTTCGCCCCATGCAGTTACCTGCCTCGCATGTTTCACGGACCGGCAGTGGTACGCGGGACGCCGCAAGAATCGAGATGCTCTACGGCAGACCGTGTTACCAACACCCTTTCGCTCTGCGAGTGGCTTATAGGGTCACGGCGCCTTAAACATAAAAGAAAACTCTTCCCCGGACCACCGCCGATGGACGCAAGTTGGTTCCCGTTACCAGGTTCCTGCACCAAGGGCCGGCCCAAGAAGGAACCTAGTCCCGGTTGGCATCCAGGCCTGGTTACGAAATAAGTACCGTATTCCCTTTCACCACGAATTCCCATCGGCAACTGAGAATAATCTCTCACGGATGAGCCGCCACGGATGACGACAACTCGCTTGGCCGTTGCCTCTTAGCGTGGTATAAGGCTTTAGCCTTGGGCTTAGGAGCGACTTACCCATGTCCAACTGATGTTCACATGGAACCCCTCTCCACATCGGCCTTCAAGGGAAGTCTTTCTGGACTATTTGCTACTACCACCAAAATCTGCACCAGGGGCAGCTCCAGGCCGGCTCGCGCCGGATCCCTTCAGCGCTCACCCCTGCGACCCTCCTACTCGCTGGGGCTTGGGGGCCTGGGCTCCCCCCGGTGAGGAGGGGAGCTTGGCCTTTAGTGCCACCGGCGGTCGAGTATCGGGAGAATGCTTGAGCACCATACCATTTTATGGGCTAGTTGCTTCTGCAGGTGAGTTGTTACACACTCCTTAGCGGATTGCAACTTCAATGGCCACCGTCCTGCTACCAACGTCTTTCGATGGGGTCTAGATGAGCATTCGTTTAGGCCCCTTAACTCGACGTTTGGTTCATCCCACAACGCCAGTTCTGCTTACCAAAATTGGCCCACTAGATACTCGGATTAGTCGCCGAAGCTTCAGCGCTCAAGCAAGCTCGGCATCTCAGCCATTTAAAGTTTGAGAATAGGTTGAGGACGTTTCGTCCCCAAGACCTCTAATCATTCGCTTTACCGGATGAAACTCCTCCGTTTCCGCGAATACCAGCTATCCTGATGGAATCTTCGGAGGGAACCAGCTACTAGATGGTTCGATTAGTCTTTCGCCCCTATACCCAGCTGTGACAATCGATTTGCACGGACCTCCACCAGAATGTCCTCTGACTTCATCCTGGCCAGGCATAGTTCACCATCTTTCGGGTCCAACATGTTTGCTCATGGTACTTGCCGACAGCACGCGTGCTAGGCCACTCTAGACAGAGCAGGATCGGAAAGGCAAATGAGAGCCGAAACACCCACCCGAAGCCCGCCTGACGCGCGGCGCGCCAACCGAGAGCCCAAGCAACGCTTGCGAGGCCAACAACAGATTTGCACGACGGCGTCGAATGGCAAGTCCCGGGCCTGCGCCCCCCTGCGTACAAGCGCCTCCCGCGAAGGAGACGGACCACCGTGCGCACCGAGCACCCGCGAGGCCGGAGGTAAGCGACGGGGTAAGGGGACTCACCCCGCGCACCCCCCTCGACCACGCTTTGGGATGGGAAACTCGGCGGCAGCGGCCGGTCGGGGATCGGCCCCGGAGGACGCCGACCGAGGCCCGAAGACCCCGGGACGCTCCCCTTTCACTTTCATAACGCCTCTGGGTTTAGTGCGCCCAATGACTCGCACACATGTTAGACTCCTTGGTCCGTGTTTCAAGACGGGTCGGGTGGGTCACCGACCTTTTGCACGCCGCGAGAGGGTTTGCCCCTCTACTGCACGACCGTCGCAGGGCAGCCAGGACACCAGAGCTTTCCCTCTTCGACCGCGTAAACGCAGACGTCGGGGTACCAATCCGCCTGGGCCTTCGACGTCCCCAGCAACGGGTCGCGGCGACCTACATCACGAGGGGAAATACGCCCGCCGGCGCCGGCTCGGACGTGGGCACGCCCAAGGGTTCCTGGGTCGCATAAGCGAATCCCGCCCCCCAGCAAGCTTTGGCCGACGAGCCGAATCCCCTCGCTTCGACCTTCGAGGTCCCACCCGTTTGGCCCTTAACGGTTTCACGTACTCTTGAACTCTCTCTTCAAAGTTCTTTTCAACTTTCCCTCACGGTACTTGTTCGCTATCGGTCTCGTGGTCATATTTAGCCTTATATTGAGTCTACCACCTGCTTAGGGCTGCATTCTCAAGCAACCCGACTCTACGGAGGGGCCCTTTCCGACAATATCTCGCGTACCCTCGCGGGCTCCGCCACACCGGCCTGTCACCCTCCATGGGTAGTGGCCGCTTTCAAGCATAACTTTGGCGGTGAGAGACTGCGTGCCGGACCCTCCGAAACGCAACACCCCTGGCGCCGGGTCACGACGCCAGGTTATGCGCTGGGCTCTTCCCGGTTCAGTCGCCCTTACTAAGGGAATCCCTGTTGGTTTCTTTTCCTCCGCTTATTAATATGCATAAATTTGGCGGGTACTCTACCCTAACACGAGGTCGACATTGGAGTAGCAGCAATAAGAGATCCTTGTTGCTGGCGGGAGGGGAGGAGTTGATTCGCTCTTCAGCTCGTCGGTCCCTTCCTTTGAATAATGGCGGCCAGTCGGCGGTGGTGCACACAGACACGCGGGACGTGATCCCGCGGTTATTTCCGTCTGCTCGCAGCAAGGAGAGGTAGGGTGATCCGGGTTAGTCGAGTAAATAACCGGCCCGGTCGCCTTCTCCTGCCTATCACGCAAAGCAGAGCCACCTTAGTCCGTCCGACTCATAGCGCCACAGGTTGGGGTTCCGAAACGAGACAGGACACGGATAGCGACAACAGCAGACGAGGAGGAAGAAGAAGAAGAGGCAGTCCCGAGACCAAGTCCCGAGGAGACCACCTCCTCCTTCTCCTCCCCGCTGTGTCCATAAGCTCCGTGTCACCGACGTACGCGCCCGTCAGAGACGTGACGCGGCCGGTAACCATTCATGGCCTTAAGGGAACGCCCGCTAGTCGCAACAGGTGAAACTCCCCAATGCGGTCGATGTCATAGCTGACAAAGCCGATGCATGGAATGTATATCCGACCCTCGTGTAGGAGTGTCGGCAGCACATAGAGTGCCGCCCCCGTAATGTGCGTTCGACTTGTCGATGTATCTGGTATTCTTGCGATTCACATACCGACACGCAGCTTACTGCGGTCTTCATCCACCCACGAGCCGAGTGATCCACCGTTAAGAGATGTATTTTTGTTTTACGTCGGACGCTGCCGACTCTCATCAGACTTCCGCCGTCTCTGCCTCGGGAGACGATGTGGGAAGACATAGTGTCTAGGGTTTGACTGTGTGTTTATTCCACCCGGGGAAGGGTTGGTTTAAGAAGAGTAGTCGCCGGCTGGGGCGTCGGAAGCTCTGCCCGCTGCGGATGCTCTGCCCGCCTCACGCCAGCGACGCTTGGTTGGTCCTCGCCTTCGCCTCGCACGAGCCGAAGGGAGGGAAGGATGGGCTTCCAGACCGGGACAGTCTGAGTCCCGGCCACCCAGCGTGCTTGGTTTTAGTTTTTTGCCAGCGTCGGGCAAACACGTTAATGATCCTTCCGCAGGTTCACCTACGGAAACCTTGTTACGACTTTTACTTCCTCTAAATGATCAAGTTTGAACATCTTTCCGTCAGTTCGAGGCGCTGAAAGCCCAGTGGGCCCGGCATCCAAGAGCGCCAGTCCGAAGGCCTCACTAAATCATTAAATCGGTAGTAGCGACGGGCGGTGTGTACAAAGGGCAGAAACGTAATCAACGCAAGCTCATTTTGTCTTGCGCTTACTGTGAATTCCTCGTTCATGGGAGACAATTGCAAACCCCAATCACTATCATGAAAGGATTTCAACGGGTTACCCGCTCCTCTCGGAGGGGGAGGACACGTTTATCCCTTCAGTGTAGCGCGCGTGTGGCCCAGAACATCTAAGGGCATCACAGACCTGTTATTGCTCAATCTCGTGCGACTAAAGTTGCCGCTTATCCCTCTAAGAAGAAGCTGCGAACTGGACACCAATTGCTGGAGATCCGTCGACTAGTTAGTAGGCCAGAGTCTCGTTCGTTATCGGAATTAACCAGACAAATCGCTCCACCAACTAAGAACGGCCATGCACCACCACCCACCGAATCGAGAAAGAGCTCTCAATCTGTCAATCCTTCCGGTGTCTAGGCCTGGTGAGGTTCCCCGTGTTGAGTCAAATTAAGCCGCAGGCTCCACTCCTGGTGGTGCCCTTCCGTCAATTCCTTAAGTTTCAGATTTGCAACCATACTTCCCCCGGAACCCAAAGACTTTGGTTTCCCGGAAGCTGCCCACCGGGTCATGGGAAAAACGCCGGCGGATCGCTGGTCAGCATCGTTTATGGTTAGAACTAGGGCGGTATCTGATCGCCTTCGAACCTCTAACTTTCGTTCTTGATTAATGAAAACATCCTTGGGAAATGCTTTCTCAGTAGTTCGTCTTGCGACGGTCCAAGAATTTCACCTCTAGCGTCGCAATATGAATGCCCCCGCCTGTTCCTATTAGTCATTACCTCGGGTTCAGAAAACCGACAAAATAGAACAGAGGTCCTATTCCATTATTCCATGCATAGGCATTCAGGCCGTTAGTGTAGCCTGCTCTGAGCACTCTATTTTTTTTTCAAAATAAACTCTGCCGGCCACGCGGGACACTCGATGAAGAGCACCCCGTGCGAGCCAGCGGGCTGTTGAGGCTGTTCGGAGCGTGACAGTATGCACCGGGCGGTGAACCGTCAGTCCAGAACTGGTGCCCTGCTGATCCTGTGCCTAAGGCAGCTAGAAGAGCCCCCCTTGTGCATATAGCCGCGGGGTTCACCTTCACGCAGGGCAGCGTCTGGGGCGTTGGCCAGAAAAGGATATAGGATGAGAGGGGGAAGGGGGTAAAGGCAAAGAGATGCGGAGTAGGTAAAAAAACAAACACAATATCTCTTTCTGTTTGAGCAAGGGCTCTTTGTTGTGTCAGCGGGGGATGGCGGAAACCGATGGTGTTCCAGCCGCGATGATGCAGTAGATGAATCCTCGACGTTTCCTGGTTGCAGTCGCGTCGTAGCGAGCTACAGCGCCAGCAGCAGCAGCAACAGAGTCAGGGAGGCAGCATCAAAAGTAGCACCAGAAGGGAGTGTGGGAAGAGCGGCAGTCTCCCGTCGCGAGGCCTGGCCTGCTCCGGGTGCAGCGCGGACCAATAGGGAGCGCGGTTGGAGTAGTGGGCCTTCCTTCCTTCCTTTTCGTTTCGAGGGTTGTTAGCCCTCGCGGGCTGTATGCCATAGGCTGGCCCGTCTCTCTCTTTAATCTCTCTAAGCCATGGACGCGCCCCGCCCAAAAACGCCAGAGCCGCACCCAGCGCGGCTCCAACGGCCAGTGCGCAGCGTACAATGAGAGACCGACCCAACCCCACTCCAGGTCCCAAGGACTGAAAGGTGTGAATATTTGAAAATAAGGAAGTCAGAGGCCGATAGTGGTTTGTACGTATATTTTGCGGAGTGGATGGTGTGAGAAGTACTCCGTATAGCGGAGGGACCTTTTGATAGGGTCCAGCCTTGATAGTCGGAGGGAGGCGAGCGGAACGGAGGGGATTCCATGAGGGTAAAAGGCGGCACAGTTAGATAACAGGAGGAAGAGACCTTTGCATAGCAAAGGGATCATTTATTTAAAGTGGGTCATTCGAACCACGCAAGTAAAGTGGGAGGCATTAGAAACATACCTTTTTGGTGGGGTCCAGCAAGAGGAGGTGAGCGGAACGGAGGGGATTGCAGGAGACCGAAAGGTTGAACAGTAAGTGACAGGTGGAAGGGTCCTTTGTATAGCAAAGGGATCATTTGTTTAAAGTGGGTCATTCGAACCACGCAAGTATAGTCGAAGGTGTTGGAGAGTGGAGAAAAAAAAAAAAAAAAAAAAGCGCCGGCCAGGCGACCGCCCCCTCGGCCACTGCTCTTAGCTTGCGCCAGAGTACGGCAGTGGACACACTGGCGTCGAGTGAGCCGCACCACTTCAGCCAGTGCTCCTCCTGCATTCTGGCCGCAGTCGCCCTAGCCAGTCGGATGGCAGCCCTTAACAGATCTCTCGTCGCCTCAGTGTTGACCCGGCGGTTGAGTTTCAGGGCCTGATTTACGCGGTGGTTGGCCTCGCGTAACTCGGGGCAGTAGTACCATCGGTCCTTACGGCCCGGCACCAAAGGTTGCGAGCGGGGTATCGCCCCGTCTGCCGCCCGCCGGAAGGCGTCAATCAGGCGCATCTCCGCCCCCTCTGTGTCGTCGACGTCTACCCTAAATCTCGCCCAGTCCGCTCGGCCTAGGTTCCAGCGCACCGGTGTGGGAGGTAGCAGTGGTGGCGGAACCGGAAGGTTGACGAGGGTTGCAAGGTGGTCCCTCGCAATACTGTGGTGGATGGCCCACGTCGCCCCGACGTCGAGCGGCCGCGTGACCATGGAAATATCTAGCACCCCTCCCCTGACGTGCGTTGGCTCCCCCGTGTTCAGGAGGGCGACCTGAGGCACCTCCTCCAACGCTGAGGCGAGGTGCCGCCCAGCGCGGTTTCTCCTCCTGCTCCCCCACCTCTTATGGTGGGCGTTGAAGTCGCCCCCCATGAAGGTGGGCTCATCGTTAGCGAGGGAGAGGAGCTCTGTGAAGTCCGGTACAGCAATTAGATCGCTGTACACGCAGTAAAATGTGATAGTTGTGCTCGGCAAGGCCACTTAATAATAGCGACGGTACTCAAGTCGGACGTCGAACCGAGAGTGTTCTCGGACGCGGCCAAGCAGGTAGTGGGAAACCTCTTCCCGGAAACTCCGGCCCGGCCTCTTCAGGCTCCATCCCCCAGCGATCCGCCATCAAACCCATCCACGCCGCCCCCTCGTGCTCTGAAGACCCCCCCTCCTCCCTCGTGCGCGCGAACAGCTCCGCGCCCCTACCGACCCCCCTGCCCGTTGCAACCAGCCAGCATTCTCCGTGGCACCGCCCCCTGCTCCCACCTCTCTGAACGCGGGCGGGCTGCCGACCCGGTGGTGGACCTGGACCCACGCTCCAGAAAGCTGTCCATGTAGATGCCCACCGCCTCACGGTCCTACAATGGAACATCTGTGGCATCCGTTGTAGGTCCAACCTCTTGCGTGCCGCAATGGCGCGAGAGTCTCTGGATGTGGTTCTCCTGCAGGAGACGCTCCTTCCAGAGGAGCGCGTGCCCTTCTTCCGGGGATACCAGTCTTTTTACCTCCCTGCCGTGGCCGGTCAGACACGCGGGTGTGGTATCTTGGTCAAGGATTCACTTCCTTGTTCTCGAGTGCGGCACCCCGTGGCTTCCGGCGACGGCGTGGAGGTATTGGCTGTCACCATCGCGCTTGCCCGGACGCGCCTGACTTTCTATTGCATCTATTGTGGGCCGGCGGCGGAGGAGCCTTACTTCGGTGAGCTGTTCACGCTTGCCAGCGAGGAGGCCACCTTCATCGGGGGAGATTTTAACGCTCACCACGAACGATGGGGCGATGCCAGGCGCAACCGGATAGGGCGCCTCTTATCTGCTACCCTCGACGAGACCCCTCGAGTGTCCCTCCTTAACACTGGTAAGCCGACACACCTAGCGGGGGAGGTCTTAGACCTCTCCTTTGTGTCGAGGCCCTTAAGGGTAGACGCGGCATGGTAGCTCCACCACCACTTCGTGAGCGACCACATCGCCTCCGTGGTCACCCTCCGGTACTGCCGCCCGTTATCCCTCCCCGTCCACCTTGCTGGAATCTCGGCAGGGCGGACTGGGATTAATTCCGCCACTGTCTAACCACCCACCTGGCCGAAACTCCCCGCCCTGCCGAGGTTGACGCTGCCGAGGCCCGCCTGTTCGCCGCCTTCCACTCCGCGGCGGACTCCGCCATACCCGTCTCCCAGGGACAGGTGGTACTATGACGAGGAGATCCGGGAGGTAAACCACCGCGTCAACATGGCGAGAAAGCTCAACCGCTGCCATAACACCGAGGAGACTCGACGCCTCCTGCTGGCCGCGGGCCGTATAGCCAGGGTAACGACCGACCGGGTGAAGGAGGAGCGTTGGCTCGCCTGGTGCGCCTCCCTCGACTCCGCCACGCCTGTCTTCCTCCTCTGGCGAAAGATTCGCTCCATTAGCCGAGGGGCCGTTACCAGACCGGCGCTTCACCCCCGGCCTCGGGAGGCTGAACGCCTCGCCGAGCTCTTCGCCTCCCGTTCTGCCTCCGCTCGTCTCCGCCCTGCGGTCCAACTGAGGCAACGCCGGGTAAACCCTGGAAGGTGGCTGGCGTACCAGCGGGCTTGCCTCCTGTAACATCCAGCGGATGCTGCCATTCTCGTCCATGAGCTCCGGCGTGTTATTCCGGGCCGCAACACATCGCCAGGGGAGGACAAGATCAGCTATTCCATGCTGCGCAATGCTGGTCCTGCCATGGAAGCGGAGATACTCCACCTCTTCAACGCCTCCTACGCCTCTCGCACTGTCCCCGCTGCCTGGAAGTCCGCTGTCATTGTCCCCATCCCGAAGGCATAAGAAAATAAGAACATAAGAACGCAGGAGTCTACAAGAGGACGGTAGGCCTGTACAAGGCAGCTCCTATGACCCTAAGCTCCCGTGTATCTAACCCCACCTAATATCGCTGTCCATGAATGTATCTAGTCTATTTTTGAGTGTGACAATTGTATTGGCACTCACCACATGACTGCTAAGCCTATTCCACTCATCCACCACTCTGTTAGTAAACCAATTTTGCCTATTTCCCTGTTGAATATGAATTTATCCAGTTTAAACCCATTACTTCGTGTCCTACCCGGTTCTCTTACCAACAAAACCTTATGAATGTCTCCCTTATTAAAGCCCTTCATCCATTTATAAACCTCGATCATGTCTCCACGCACCCTTCGCCTTTCTAGAGAATGCAAGTTTAACTGTTTGAGTCTTTCCTCGTATGGCAAGTTTATCAACCCCTGAATCATCTTAGTCATCCTCCTCTGCACCGATTCTAACATTTTGATATCCATTCTATAGTAAGGTGACCAGAACTGAACCGCATAGTCAAGATGAGGTCTAACTAATGCTAAATATAGTTTGAGGAAGACTTCGGGGCTGCTGTTGCTTACGCTCCTTGAAATAAATCCCAGTACCCTAGTAGCTCGATTTCTAGCTTGAATGCATTGTGCCCTTGGACGGAGATCAGAGCTCACTAAGACCCCTAAATCCCTCTCGCACCCAGACCTGCTTATGAGAGTGTCATTTAATCAATATTTATGTGAGGGGTTGTTCCTACCTACACTCAGAATACTGCACTTCCCTACATTGAACTCCATCTGCCATTTATCCGCCCAGTCATACAATCTGTTGAGTTCACCCTGGAGAATAATAGCGTCCTGATCCGACTCAATTACTCTACCGATCTTGGTATCATCTGCAAATTTACTAACATCACTACTAATTCTTGTATCTTAGTCATTGATATAAATAATAAACAAAAGTGGACCTAATACCGAACCTTGTGGGACCCCACTCGTAACACCTCCCCAGTCAGATCTTTTACCATTGATTTGCACTCTTTGCTTCCTATTACTAAGCCACGCCTTGACCCAGTTCAAAACTTTACCCTCTACTCCGTGAGCCTGTAATTTAAGCCCCGTGCTTGAGCACCCCGGTATTGAGGAGAGCGACCCCAGGCACGTCCTCCAAAGCCGCGGCAAGGTGGCGTCCGGCGCGGTTCCTCCCCCTGGTCCCCCACCTTTCATGGTTGCCGTTGAAGTCGCCCCCGATGAAGGTGGGTTCGTCGGTGGCCAGGGAGAGGAGATCGGTGAAGTCGGGCTCGGCACGTGGCCCGATATACACGCAGTAGAACGCGACACACGCGCTCGGCAAGGTCACCATGACTGCCAATACCTCCACGCCGGCACCGCACAGCACGGGGCGATGCCCTCGAGAACAGGGAAGTACATCCCTGACCAAGATAGAACACCCACGCGCCGCACCGGCGACGGCAGGGAGGTAAAAGGCCCTGTAGCCCTTAAAAGGCACCGACTGGACTTCCCGAAGGAGAGTCTCCTGTAATAAATAAGATGACATCAAAGCCGTCGGTGCCGATCGCGGCTCTCAGGAGGTTAACCTTGCCGCGAACGCCGCATACGTTCCACTGCAGTACGCTTAGCGGCCGGTCGCCGAGGAGGCCCCCGGGGTGGTCACAGGGGCCGCCGCGCGCGAGGGGGCCGGCCTCCGGCGCTTCGGGGTCACCATGCGATTGGGCTGCGGGATGCGGGAGCGGGTTGGAGCCGCCCGCACTGGGATGTGTGAGCGAGGCTTGGCGGTCTGGGTTGCCTGCGCCGGCTGGGCCACCGAGACGGCGGGTGCCACCGCTGGCTGGGAGGACCGGGAGGGCGTGTCGACCTCCATGCGGGCCTCCCCCACGGGAGGTGGAGAGTCATCGCTGGCTCGGGTCTGCGCAGTTGGAGGCTCAGCAGCTGGAGTTTGCAGCGGGGTGGCGGGAGACGCGGCCGGACTAGCTACGGTGTGGAAGCATTCCTCCACCGTCGCCTTCGCGATTACTCGTAGCGTCGCCTCGTCCGGTGTAAGCTGTAGGAGGCCGGTCAACGCCAGAGTGAAGCCCGTCAGCATCCCTTCTAGCGCAGCCCAGGTGACCATGACATGGCGCTCAGGGACATGGCGCTCAGGGGGGGCGCGGTTCCTCCACGCGTTCCGCGCTGGGGGAAGGCCGGTGGAGGCAGATCGGGAGTGAGTTAAAAGGAGCTGCCTCGTACAGGCCTGCCGGCCTCTTGCAGACTCCTGCGTTCTTATGTTCTTATGTTCTTATGCTGCACGGAGGGGCCCGAGGCGGACGCCGGGCGTGGGGGCGGGGCAGGTGTTGAGGTGGAGGCCGCTTGCGTTTGCGTGGCGGGCGGTGGAGGAGGCGTGGCGGGCGGTGGCACAGCCGGAGCAGCGTTGCCGCGAGATGCGCCCGGTGGTGGGAGGACCGGGAAGTGCTCTTGGGAGGCGAGCGTTGTCTTGCCGGGTGGGGCGGGCTGACGCTGGGACCTCGAGCGGGACCGCCCGGTCCACGCCGGCCGAGAGGGGTTGTGCGCCGCACGCCACTCCTCCTGTCGCAGTATTCCCCGGTCCACTATCTTCAACCGGGAGGGGCAGTGGCGGATCCATGAGTTATGACGCTGGCGACAGTTGGGGCAGAGGGTGGGCACATTCTAGCCGGCCTTGTATTTCGTCAGGCAGGCCTCCGTCATGTGCGGCCCCGAGCACATGCCGCACACCGCCTGGCGATTGCAGCGGGTGCGATGGTGGCCGTACTGCTGGCATCGATAGCACCGCTGGTGCTCGGTGTTGAAGGAGCGCGTATAGAAGATGCCCCAGCTCCCTAGGTCGAGCATGCCCGGCAGGGGGCCCCTCACCGAGATGACGACCTGCCTCGTGGCAAGGTTGTCCCGCGTCAGGCACCGCTCCGACGTGACGACGCTCGGGTGTCGGAGGAGAGCCTTGAGAGGCATGGCTACCGGGTAAGTGGTCACCACCCCCTTGGTGGTTGCGTCGCACATCAGCCGCAGCTTCACCGCCTTCCCGTGCACCGGTTGGTGTCCAGGAGGGCGCGGAGGGCTTCCTCGGAGGGCGGGGTGACCAGCACGCTGCCGTTCTCCAGGAAGCGCATCTGGAAGCGGTGCCCGAGTTTCTCATCCAGGGCCTCCGCCAAATCGAGGGCAGTCTTGAATCCCGGTGTAGGAGGGACGACAACCTTGGATCTGACAGGGGCCGTAACAGCTTGGTGGGTAGCAGCCTGCTCGGGGTGCGAAACGGCACCGAGCAGGGTGGTATGGGCAGCGGCGGAGGCAGGTAGGGCAGTAGCGACGGAGGCACGAGAGGGAGCAGCGGTGGAGGCAGGTGAGGTGGCAGCAGCAGTAGTACGGGGGAACGGCTTCGGGCGTGAGCCGCTGGGCAGAGTGGGGGTAGCATAGGTCGGAGAGTTAACGGTGCCAAGTGGCGAGCGGGAGCGGGAAGGGGAAAGTGGGGGAGGTGGGCTGGAGCGGTGGGTACGGTCAAGCACCTTCCCCACTACCACACAATCCTCATCAGAAGAGTCGGGGAGCGGGATAAGGGCCGCCTCATCGGCCTCACTCCCCGACTCAAGGCGTAGCTGCTTATCTGAGGGCGACTCGGAGTCGGAGCTCTCCTAGTCGCTAGCGGGGCGGACACGCTTGTCCGTGGACATCCTAAAGACAAGACAGCCCGGGGGCTGGAACACAGCTAGACACATAATAATAAAAAAAAAAGTATAACAAAAACTAGCCTACGGGGAGAGAGGTAACCTACGTCAGCAGAGGGCTACAGCCAGCCCACCCTCTAAAGGGCTCGGCAGGCGCCGCTGTCGCCCCTTCCGGGTCTTGGGGAACCTAACAATAACCCTGGTGTTTCCTTTAACCACCCCTTTATCCCCTTTGGTGTTCGGCTTCGTACTACACCAGGGTCTGAAGGCTCAATCACACAAACAAAAGACACACACAAAAAAACGCACAAGCACACAGCAGCAGGAAGGCTGCAGTCGCGTGTAACTTGCGACGCGTGACCAGTGACACGTAGACAGTGTACACTGGCACGGCAGAGCGAGGAGCAGGGTGAAGTGTGCAGCGCGGGGCAGGGAGTCGGCGCGCGCGAGGTGGAAGGCGCGTGGTGAGGGCTGGCAACTCTGGAGGTGACACGTGAACAGGGACAATAGCTGAAAAGCGCCGGGTTGTGAAAGTCTTTCGTGACCGAGGCTCAGGACAAGCGATTGGTCTTTGAGGCGTTTTCAAGACCCTGTGGGGGCGAACTCCCAGTGTTGGAGGCATCTAACACAGCAGTATCTAATTTCCATGCACAATTTTTATACAACTCAATTTATGGTCACAATTTAAGTTATTTCGAAAGCGCTTTTAATATTTGCCCAAACTGTTAACTCGCTTAAATTTGTAACAATGTCTTCGAACCTTAAGTGTGACGTCTGTCCCGGACGTTTTGCAGCTCAGTTCTTCCAGCTGAGTAAAACTTGCCGCCTCTGCGTTCAAAGATTACATCTTCAGAAGGCTGTGACTGAATGGAAAGTCAAGCACAATGAACTTGAAAAAAAAATTGTAGCCCTTCAGGAATTTGTTTTAACTAATGTGGCAGTGACTCCACCATCGATGGAGGAAAGGCCCTCCACCGAGACTGTGCCCTCTCCAGACGACCCTCCTGCTTCACGGGAGGACGTGTTACCTGCCTCACAGGTTGACTCCCAGCCTGCCTCACAGGATAACCCCCAGCCTGCCTCACAGGCTAACCCCCAGCCTGCCTCACAGGCTAACCCCCAGCCTGCCTCACAGGCTAACCCCCGGCCGGCCTCACAGGCTGACCCCCAGCCTGCTTCACAGGCTAACTCCCAGCCTGCCTCAGAGGACTACTTCCAGCCTGCCCCACTTAACGCTTCTCTTCCTGCTTCACAGGATGTCGGGTTCCAACCTGTAAGGAATGGAGCCAAACCGAAGCAGGCAACCAAGGATTTACTGACCCCCACTACCTTCAATAGGTTCCAGGTGCTAGCAGACACCATGGAGGATGAGTTCGAGACTCGCCTAGTTGGGGACTCCATGGTGCGTGGCCAGCTGGTTGAGTTCTGTGGTCGTTCATCAAACGGCAGCATAAAATGTTACTGCTATCCAGGTGCCAGACTGGACGACATCACTGCAGCGTGCGATGATGTCACGAGAAATGCCGACCGAAACACCCTTTTTGTCATTCACGCGGGGACAAATGACGTAAAGACAACTCTTTCTGAGGAACTGCTTGAGAAATACAGCCGCATGATCAAGCAGTATAAACGTAAAACGGATGCCAGTAACATCATAATCTCAGGAATCCTCCCGAGGGTCGGTGCCGAATCTAACTTTTACAGTAAGACCTTCAGCACAAACAACAGACTTCAGTCCCTTTGCTCACATGAAAACGTCCAGTTCGCTAACTTGTGGAACAATTTTTACTACGATTCAGACTTGTTCCTTCCTGATGGCATTCACTTAAACCCTTTTGGAGCAGCCCGTTTCGGGAGGTTGCTCTGTGACCAAGTGGCTCTTCGAAAGCCAAAAAACGCGGAGGCGAGAACACCAGCAGCTCCACCGTAAGGGTGCACTCAAACCGATAAACTCCCGACTCGAATCACATTAAAGCTTGCTATGTAAACGCTCGTAGCCTACGTAACAAATTTGAAGACTTAGAAGTCCTCGCAGCTACAAATCATTATCACATCATCGGAGTCACAGACTTTTGGATAGACACTTCAAATAGACAATTCATTGCGGAATATAGATTACCGGGTTATACCATTTTTAGTCATGAAAGAGAGAACAGACAGGGTGGAGGCTTTATCTTTTATATCCACAACTCTCTCCATCCAGTATCCGTGAAAACAGATATTATAACCAATGCAGACACGGTCTTCATTGAAATTAAAAATAAATCTCGTAAAATAGTAATTGGACTTGTCTACAGACCGCCAAGGCAGACTCTTGATATCGACCACGCATTAAGTGAATTATTATTAGAAACAAGTAGCAGTTGCGAGGCAGTAATTGTTGGGGACTTTAACTTGCCAGTGAAAAGATGGGGTGAACCGTTGAACTGTCATACAAGGCTCGACCTGTACACAAATTTACTAGAAAGTGATTTGCATCAACACGCTCAAGAACCGACTCGGGAAAATAATATACATGACCTTATCTTTTCAACGACAGCTGATCTAGTTAACGAAGTAAATGTTGGTCCAATTTTTAGTTCTAGCGATCACCGAACAATCACATTCAGCATCAATATGAAAGAAAGTAAAGTAACTCCTAGTAAAGAAAAAGTGCCTGATTATCAGAGAGCGAATTTCGCAGGACTCCGATCAATTCTAAATAATTCTGACTGGACTGAAATCACGGCGGAAAAAGATATTGATAAATCTTGGGGGGCCTTCACCACAATATTGCACAATGCCATAAGCATATGCGTACCCTATCGTAAGAGACGTTCAGCTTCTAAGAAGAAACCCAAATGGTGGAATAACGAAATTCAAAATAGCCTATCTCTTAAAAAATGCGTATACAGTAGAAACATATCAACTCAGAGCGAGGCTGACAAACTAGAGCTGGACAGAATTCGCCGCGAAACCAAGAAATTAATAAAACGAAGCAAAAAAAATTGAAGAATATATAGCGGAAACAAGTAAATCTAATCCTAAAGAATTTTTCAGCTATGTAAATGATAAAAAGTCACTCACTTGTGGTATCGGACCGCTTGCTAATGAAAAAGGTAACCACACGAACGATGAAAATGAAATGGCTACAATCCTAAATAACTTTTTCGCATCCGTATTTGCCGACGAAGATTGTTTATCACTTCAACCGCCGGAGGTTAGAAGGGCCGAAAAGATGCTAAGTGGCGTGCTCATCGTAGAAAGTGACATTTTACGCACAATTGAAAAGATTAAAGTAAGCAAAGCTCCTGGTCCAGGCAAAATTACCCCTAGGGTCTTAAAAGAAATCAAACATCAAATTTGTAAACCGCTCTCCATCATATTCAATAAATCTTTAACAGCTGGAAAAGCTCCGTCGGATTGGAAACTTGCAAATGTCACACCAATTTTCAAAAAGGGGGACAAGTCTCGTCCAGGAAACTATCGACCAATTAGCCTGACATCTATTGTTTGTAAGTTAATGGAGACTATCATTCGCGACAATATGGTGAAATTCTTCAAAGAAAATAATATGATAAATAGTTCGCAACATGGCTTCCGTAGTAAACGTTCGTGTTTGACTAACTTACTTAATTTTTTTCACTATATTTTTGAGGTGTTCGATGAAAGCAGATCAGTAGATATCATATATCTGGATTTTCAAAAGGCATTTGATAAGGTGCTCCACCAACGATTGCTCAGCTAACTACTGGCGCACGGTATCTCGGGAAACGTTCACAATTGGCGGAAACAGAGAGTAGTTCTAAACGGTGTAACATCTAATTGGCTCGATGTCAAAAGCGGCGTACCTCAGGGGTCAGTGCTTGGCCCCATGCTCTTCTTAATTTATGTTAATGATATCCATGATGGGCTCACTTGCAAAGTATCAAAATTTGCTGATGACACAAAAATTGCTAGTAAAGTAAATGCGACACTCGACGAAAAATCTTTACAATCAGATCTAGATCGACTTGCACGTTGGGCCAATCAATGGCAAATGTATAGTGTTGCACATCGGAAAAAATAACAATCGCGTTCGGTACGTAATGAATGGCCAACAACTTTCTGCAGTAAGTATAGAAAAGGATCTTGGAATCACTATATCAAGCGATTTAAAGCCCGGTCAGCATTGTTCAGAGGTAGTTAAAACTGCAAACAAATTGGTTGGCTTCATCGGACGAGTCTTTAATAATAAATCGGCAAAAGTAATATTAAAACTGTATAATTCGTTGGTTCGACCCGTCTAGAGTACTGTGTACAGTTTTGGTCTCCCTACTACAGAAAAGACATAGAAAAGTTGGAACGGGTTCAACGAAGAGTAACAAAGATGATTCCTAGGTTGAGAAATTTGTCATATGAACAAAGACTTAAAGAAGTAAATTTATTCAGCCTATCAAAACGAGGAATGCGAGGCGATCTAATAGAAGTGTTTAAAATGTTCAAAGGATTCAGTGATATTAATGCGGAAGATTACAATTGATCGATCAAATAGAACAAGAAGAAATCACAATTTGAAGATAAGTGGTAAAAGATTCTCGTCGCACGAAGCTAAACACTTCTTCAATCGAGTTGTTAATGTTTGGAACTCTCTACCCTGTGATGTCGTTGATAGTACAACAGTTACGGCCTTCAAGAATATATTAGAAAAGTGTTTTGAATCCAACCAGCAACTAAGATATTACACATTGTCGTAATAACGTTAAGTTCTTTAGAATACTGGTGTCCTTGTCCTCTTCTATCGCCCGGTTAGTGGTAGCAGTAATGGTAGTTCTTTCTTCTTTCCTACATAAATTCCATGCAGTTTTTCCAAGCTGCATGGTTCTTTTTCCTTTCCTGCCAGCTTTGGCTGGAGGGATGGGGGGGTGGGGAGGAGGCTTCGCCTTTGCTGTCCTTCATCTTCCACCTTTTATTAGATAGTTAGTGTAGCTTGTCACAAATAACCTCGTAAGGACCAGCAGGTCTGCTGTTATTTGTTCTTTCTTTGTGTTCCTTTGTGGAACACTGACACGGTGACTCGCAGCATGGCATTAGCAGAGCAGCTCAATCGCTCGCCCGCGAGAGCTGTTGCTAGAAGATGGGGGAGAGGTGTGCACACTGTCAGGTCCGGGAAGCCAATGTTTGCGCCCATTCTTTTTCTTCATACGATCTACCCCCTAAAAAGGGGGGCAGGGCCTTTGCACAAAGGCGGCCCTGTAAGGGGGGGCAATTTAAGTCCCGGCGGGTGTAGGGACGCCTCCGCCGCCGCCGCAGCCACGGATAACTACTTCTTCTTATGGGATTTACCTCCTAAATAGAGGGATCGGGCCTTTGTCAAAGCGACAGCCCGTCGCAGGGGGGAACCCGCCGCTGGCGTGCGGCGGATGTAGGGGACGCCTTCGCCGCCGTCACAGCCACGGGTAATAGCCGACGAGCAGCGACGGAGGCACGGGCTCTCTGCGCAGGCGCCCCGCAGACACCCAGCGGTACTCGCGCGAGCAGCCGACCGGTCGACTTGACCGCGGAGGGTCGCCCAAAGGGAGGATGACTCCACGGGTTCACCTTGCCTCCGTAGAAGGGCCACCCTGCTGCTCGCCCGAGGAGTGCCACTAACGGTAACTTCTTCTTCTTATGGGATTTATCCCCTAAATAGGAGTAACGGGCCTTTGTCTTACGACGGCCCGTCGCAGGGGGGAGCCCGCCGCTGGCGTGCAGCGGATGTAGGGACACCTCCGCCGCCGCCGCCACAGCCACAGGTAATAGCCGGCGAGCAGCGACAGAGGCACGGGCTCTCTGCGCAGGCGCCCAGCAGACACCCGTAGCGGTACTCGTGAGAGCAGCCGACTGGTTGACTTGACCGCGCGGGGGGGGGCAAGCGAGGATGACCCCACGGGTCCACCTCGCCTCCGCAGAAGGGCCACCCGGCTGCTCGCCCGAGGAGTGCTGGCGTTTTTTTTTTTTTGGGGGATTTACCCCCTAAAAATGGGGAACGGGCCTTTGTCCATTGACGGCCCGTCGCAGGGGGGAACCCGCCGCTGGCGTGCGGCGGGTGTGGGGGAAGCCTCCGCCGCCGCCACAGCCACGGTTAGAAGCCGGCGAGCAGCGACGGAGGCACGGGCCCTCCGAGCAGGCGCTCAGGAGCAGCCCGTAGCTGACCCGAGCGAGCAACTCAGCAGTCTATAGTTGGCCCAGAGGCCTGGAGAGTTGCTCGCTCGAGGAGTGCTGGCGGTCCACTGTGTGCTGGCGTTCCACTGCTGACGGTAACGGGACAGTGGCCAGTGGACCGCCAGCACTCGTCGAGCGAGCAACTCTCCAGGCCTCTGGGCCACCTATAGACTGCTGAGTTGCTCGCTCGGCTCAGCTACGGGCTGCTACTGAGCGCCTGCTCGGAGGGCCCGTGCCTCCGTCGCTGCTCGCCGGCTTCTACCCGTGGCTGTGGCGGCGGCGGAGGCTTCCCCACACCCGCCGTCAATCGACAAAGGCCCGTTCCCTCATTTTTAGGGGGTAAATCCCACACACACGCGACGGGCCGTCAATCGACAAAGGCCCGTTCCCCCTTTTTAGGGGGTAAATCTCACACAACAACACACACAACACACGCGACAAACCCCCTTTTTAGGGGGTAAATCCTTCACCACCACCACGCGACGCTATTCATTCATGGTCATTCATCAACTGAACAGTCCCACTCTCGTCTTGGAAGAGGACGGTCCTCCACCCCGCGCCCTGCGAAGAAGAAAGAAGAGGAACTCGACGACGCCGCCCCACGACCATTCCCGTCTTCTCATTGGCTGCCGCTCCTGGTGGCTGAACCTTTCTTCCAGCAGAAGTCGTCTTTCCCCCCGAGGGGCGGCTGGCGACATCGGGTGTCCCTCTCGGGCATCCCACCCCCTCCCCTCCCGGTTGCTGAGCGGGGCGTGGGCCAGGAGCTGTCGTGTGTGTCGGGTTCTCCTCCGGCCTGCCTCTGCCGCTGTCCTTCCTCCCGGAGGGCGGCTGCCTCTGTAGGGTGTCCCTCTCGGGCACCCCCCCCCCCTCACTACTACCCCGAGCCTGGCGCCGCAGCTGCTTCACGTGACGAGGACCTTATCTCCTCCGACGCTGCTCTTCCTCCCGAAGGGCGGCAGGCGGCGTGGGTGTCCCTCCCGGGCACCCCTTCCTCATACGACCCCGTGCCTGCGCCGCAGCTGCTGTGCGTGGAGTGTTACCTCGTCTGACGCTGTCCTTCCCCCCGAAGGGCGGCTGGCGCCGCCGGGTGTCCCTCTCGGGCGCCCCGTCCACCCCCGCTGTGTCTGGCTCGTCCGCTTCCCGCCTCCCGCCTCCCCGTCCCTGGACCTGCTACCTCTTTCCATTGTTCTCCCGCGGTGCTCCCGTCCCACGTGCACCCATCATCTCCCCAGCGTCTCGTAGTGCGGGGATTTCTCCTCAATATCGCGCCCCGTTTGAATACCACGTGTGATTGTCTCTCCATTGTGCTGTTGTTTTTTGGGTGCCCGCGGGCGTGTATCTCTTGCCGGGGCTCATTGTTTTGTGTGGGTGCAGAGGCGGCGGCCTGAACAAGCTGTGTGTGCTCACGAGTCCGGTCAGGCGGCCCCCGTGGCCCCTGCGTGCTTCCGACGTACCAACTTTCGAGTGACGGTGTGTGGCGGCCCCCTGTGCCGTGGTGTGTGTTCAGTGTCCCGACTCGCCAGCGGCGTGTGCTGGGGGTGAGCTTGGCCTCCTCCGTGGCCAGGCGGCACAGAGTTGACTCGGCAAGGGGCCCGGGAGTGTGTGGGTAGTGCTTCTCGTCCTCCCATTAGCTACCGCCTCCCGCTCGCTGGGTGGGTCCCTCTGTGCTGGCCCTGCACCGAGAGACGAATGTCGCCCGTGTGTCTTCGGGTGTTTTCGTTTCCGTTAAATATCACGTGCAACGTCCCATATTGATGGTGACTGATAGTGTCGTCCCCGGAGCGCCTATGTCTCTGTGACTCCGTGGTTCGCCATTTCTATTGGCGGGTTGTGGGTGTGTGTCGCCCCGCCATCCCTCGCTACACGGCAGAGGGCAGCCAGCGGTGGTGGCTTGGCCAAGCGCGGGGCTGGTTTCTCGTCCTCTCATTGGCGGGGGCAGGCAGCCCCGCTCCCGCTCGCCGGCGGTGGTGGGCCCCTCTCCTGCCTGCTCTACGAGTTGAGTCTTGACTACGTTGCTCCTCCCTACCATTCCCCGCCGCCGTGGTTTCTTCAGGCCGAATCTGGTTTGTGGTGTATGCACAACCGATACGCAAGGTATGTTCATTACTGATTAATGTCGCTGATGTGATAGGGTTCATCTACTTGTGCCACTGCGTGCGCCCGGTTTTCCCGTGCACATCTTGTGGCGCTGAGGGGCTTATCCCCGAGTCACCTCACCCATCCCCCCACCACCCACCTCCCCGTCGTCTACCGGGACGCCGTCCCCGTCTGACAGGACTCCCCAATCGAGCGGTTCGTCTTGGCTTGCTTCGGGCCCGTGTGGCGTAGAGGGGACATTTCTCCTAGTCGCCCACTCACTCACCCCCTCCCCCACTCCCTCCTCCCGCGCCCTCTGCGACTCCCCGACACATCCTGCCGAGTCCTCCCACATTCCCCCGCCCTCTCGCCACCAGTGTCGTAGCACGGTTACCCCCCTAGGCTCCACCTCCACTCCCCGCCCCTCTTCCCGCCTCCCTGGGTTCTCCCGGCTCATCCATCCCTTACTTCCGTGCCCCGCTTCCACTCGTCGGCCCCGCACCCCCAGCCCCCAGTTTTTACCCTCCCTCTCCCCTGTGTCCCCCCTCAGCCCTTGCCCCGCCTCCCTCACGGCAGGGGCCTCTGTCCTTGCCTCTCCATGTCCCCTCACGTTGCGGGTTCCTGCGGCGTCTTTTTCCCCAACCACCTAACACCACTCCCCCCCTACCCCGGGCCCACGAACCGAGCATGGGCCGCGTCAAAATTCGGCACGCCCAGCCTGAGGCCATCGCGACACGATGCGCGCTATCCAACCTGCTGGGGCCCAAACTTAGGTTCGTTCGCCTACTCGCCGCGGATGACAGGGTGGTGGTGGTTACGGCCTCGGACTAGGACACCGAAGCTGTCTTTGAAAGCAACCTGCTGGTGGCGCTTGCGGCAGAGGGCTTCACTCCCCTCATGCCATCTGAGGTCCGTAGTCGGCGGACAGTCATATGCTTCCGCCTAGACGAGCTGGTCACGGAGAATAGCCCTAGCGAGCTCCGGGTGGAGCTCGAAAGGGCTCATGGGTGGGCGAAAGTGGAGGACATATATAAATTCCCTCACTCCCACACCCTGAAGATCGTCTTCCGGTCCAGCGAGATGGCCCGGAAGGCGATCGAGAACGGGCTTCTCCTCTGCTCTTTCTCCGTGACTCCGGATTAAATCAGGGCGGAGGTGTACACCCCCTCATGGCCTGTAACCGCTGCCATAAGATCGAGCAGCACACCACCCCCAACTACCCCCTACCTGACGCCACCCCACTTTGCTCGGAGTGCTCGGGACCGCACTCCTTCAGAGTCTGTGCTGCCGAGCAAAAAAAGTGCCCCAACTGCAACGGAGAGCACAGTGCTCGGGCCATGCGGTGTCCCATCCGCAGGGCAACAGCGGAGGCGCCTTCAAGAGACGTCCCCCTCCTCTTACGCCCAGGCGGCTCAATCCCAGACCGCGCAGGCACCTTCCCCCCTCTCCCTCTCCGTCCTTCAACCTCGGAAGCCTTGCCTGCGTCTTTCACGCTCACGTCCTGAACGCGACGCAGCCTGGCACCTTCCAGGAGGTCCTCTCAGGGGCCCTTCAGAAGAACGGCCTCCCCGACCTCCAATTCCCCCCCTTTCGGCTGCCTGCAGACTTCGTGAAGACGGCTCTCTACGCTGCGATCGCCCTCCTGTCCCCCGCCACGCCACTACCGGCAGTGCCGGAGGAGACGGTGACGCCCGAGGCGACGCCCCCGCCCCAGCCACAGCCTTCCTCGCCTCTCTCTACCCCCCCTCCCATCTCCTCCTCTCCCCCCCCCCCCCAGGGATCCTCAGGGCGCTCCTCCTCTCTATCCTCCGTCTCCCCTGCCCGCTCACTAACCGCCTCGGAGGCGTCTTACCTTGGGGAGGGGGCCTTGTGCCAGGTTGTGCCCTACGTCATCCGGCGCCGATCCGATCGCTGGCAGTCTCGCCTCACGTACCAATCCCTCGAAAAGGGCCTGGATGGCGGTCGCTTCAAGCTAGGATACATTGACCCGGATGGCTCCATCCCGTACCTGAGGGGCTGGCTCCGCTCTTTCCCAGGGCAGCTGGCCGGCTACCTCCACTCCCTTCCCGAGGATGACTTCCACTCCTTCACCCCCGGCCCTGTCCCACAGGAACTGCTCCCCAGCCTCCGCTTGACCAGGCAACGCCCGGACCTACCGTGACTCGGTTGCGTGTAGTTCAACACAATGTACTGACTTGGGACAGACGGAAGTTTGACTTGCACAATACGTACCGACAATTTGACCCTGACATCATCCTTCTCAACAGCCACGGACTTACGGACGATACTAGGATCAAAATCCCGGGCTATAGAGTCCACCAAAGGAACCTCAGCTCCGAGCCTTCGGACGGGGTTGTCATCGCCGTCAGATGTCGATTGCACTGCAGAGTCGAGGACGACTTTCTCTCCGAAACTCTCGCAGTGACAGTCGACACCTCCGATGGTCCTTTGATGGTCACGACATCTTACCTTCCGCCCAGACGACCGTACCTCCCTCACCCAGACTACCTCAGGATCTTCCGCAGGCGCACCCCGATTCTCGCGGGGGATCTGAACGCCCGACACGTCGACATCGGCTCCGCCTCGTCGAACCGTGTCGGCCGAGACCTCGTCGACTACATACGCCGACACATCGTTCGACACATCGGACCTAACTTCCCGACATACTTCGGACCTCGGTCCGCGACCTCACCTGACAGAGTACTCACCAACCCCTCCAACCACTTTAATCACCGCTTCACACCTGGCCCCCTCACCTCCAGTGATCACGTCCCCGTCATCATTGACATCTCGACGTCTCCCCTCTTGACCCCCGCCCCGAGACGGTACGCCTTCCGCAAGACCGACTGGGTGGCCTTTCAGAGCGATAACAACCTCGACATGACTGCCCAACCGGACATGTCCGGAGAAACGTTAGAAGACATTGACGCGGCGCTCGACTCTTGGTGTCGAGCGTCAAGACAGCTGCTGACCGCCACATCCCCACCTCGACGTATCGACTAATCCCACACGCTAGACCCTCACGCACGACGTGCCTTTTGCGCATACAATTCGACGCATTGAGAGACAGAGCGACGCTACTCGGCTGGACGTACGACGAGTACCGGCGCTTCGTTCGACTACGTCAGGAGCTCCACGACTCGAGACTCGCCGAGTCCAGGGATTCTTGGGGAAGGGCACTGACCGGGCTACCCGCCTGTCACGCCGACCCCAAGAAGTTCTGGAACAGGCTCAAATGCCTCTCCGGCAGAGCCTCGGGTCGGGCCTCTGATTTAGTCGACGGCGCTGGCATCAGACACAGCACTGACGAAGAAAAGGTCCGGCTCCACACGTCCAACTGGGAGCGAGTCTTCCGGAAGGATGACGTGGGGGACGCCGCAGACTTAGACGTAGACATAGACGAACAAAACGACGACATTGTCCGGAACTACCTCACCGAGCACGCCCCAAGGACCCTCCCGTTTGATGTCGCTGACCCGAACAGGCTTGACGGCGCTTCCCACTTGAGCTGCCGTATCTCCTCCAGGAGCTGCGACAGGCCAACAGGGGGAGCAAGTCATCCTGTCCGGCGCAAGCGGCATAAACAAGACTATACTCTCCCACCTTCCTGACAGCGCCCTGGCCCGACTGAGGGACATTTTGAACGCGGCACTTTCGGCTGGGTATTTCCCGGATCGCCTCAAGGAGGCAGAGATGAGGATGATAGTGAAACCTGGAAGGCCCCGACCCGCCCAGACAGCTATCGCCCCATCTCTCTTCTGGAGGTCCCGGGGAATCTCTTCGAGATGGTTCTCACGAGACGTCTCCGTGACCACCTAGAATGGGAGGAACACTACAACACGGCCCAGTACGGTTCCGCAGGGGGAGGGGCACCGTCAACGCCATCGCGTTGGCGACGGAAACGGTTGCCATCAACCTAGCATCCGGATCTCGCTGCAACCTTGTTCTCCGAGACGTCAGCAAGGCGTTCGACAAAGTGTGGCATCTTGGGCTCCAGTACAAGATGCTACATCTGGGGCTCCCACCCCCGGTCGAGCGCATTTTGTGTGACTTCTTGATGGATAGGACAGCACGGATCCGGGTCGGCGGCCACGTCGGCCCCGCCTTCCCTCTGGAGACCGGCGTCCCGCAGGGGAGTGTACTCTCCCCAACGCTGTACTCCATCTTCACCAGCGACTGCCCAGACTCCAGCACTGGGCTTAACATACTGTATGCGGACGACGTGTCCCAAGTGGTGCCCTACCCAGGACGCTCTCGTGAGATGCTAAATACCCGCACGGCAAGTGAGATCACCAGGGTCGGAGCCTTCGAGAAGGCCTGGCAGATTAGAACGACTTTCTGCAGTAAGTAAAGAAAAGGATCTTGGAATCACTATATCAAGCGATTTAAAGCCCGGTCAGCATTGTTCAGAGGTAGTTAAAACTGCAAACAAATTGGTTGGCTTCATCGGACGAGTCTAATAATAAATCGGAAAAAGTAATATTAAAATTGTATAATTCGTTGGTTCGACCCCGTCTAGAGTACTGTGTACAGTTTTGGTCTCCCTACTACAGAAAAGACATAGAAAAGTTGGAACGGGTCCAACGAAGAGTAACAAAGATGATTCCTAGGTTGAGAAATTTGTCATATGAACAAAGGCTTAAAGAAGTAAATTTATTCAGCCTATCAAAACGAAGAATGCGAGGCGATCTAATAGAAGTGTTTAAAATGTTCAAAGGATTCAGTGATATTAATGCGGAAGATTACTTTACAATTGATCGATCAAATAGAACAAGAAGAAATCACAATTTGAAGATAAGTGGTAAAAGATTCTCGTCGCACGAAGCTAAACACTTCTTCTTCAATCGAGTTGTTAATGTTTGGAACTCTCTACCTTGTGATGTCGTTGATAGTACAACAGTTACGGACTTCAAGAATAGAGTAGACAAGTGTTTTGAATCCAACCAGCAACTTAGATATTAATCATTGTCGTAATAACGTTAAGTTCTTTCGAATACTGGTGTCCTTGTCCGCTTTTATCGCCCGGTTAGTGGTAGCAGTAATGGTAGTTCTTTCCTCTTTCCTACATAAATTCCATGCAGTTTTTCCATGCTGCATGGTTCTTTTTCCTTTCCTGCCAGCTTTGGCTGGAGGGATGGGGGGGTGGGGAGGAGCCTTCGCCTTTGCTGTCCTTCATCTTCCACCTTTGATTAGATAGTTAATGTAGCTTGTCACAAACAACCTCGTAAGGACCAGCAGGTCTGCTGTTGTTTGTTCTTCCTTTGTGTTCCTTTGTGAACATGGCGAAGTTTACCGTCATACCTTTGGCGTCCAGAAACCCCGCCCCGCTCATTGTCGACGACGAACTCGTTGACTTCAGCGCTCAGGGACGTCTTCTCGGTCTTAAGATCTCCCGGCGTGGGTTCACCACCCACATCACCGAGAGGGCGGCGTGGGCGAGGGCGGCGCTGACCATGTTGTATCGCTTCTGGGATCTCGAACCCAGGATAAAACTGCATCTCGTTAAGACCTTGGTGATCCCTGTCCTCACTTACCTGCCCATTCCCATCCATGGGCTTAGTGCGACGGCCCTCGGTCGGCTCCAGAAGGTGCAGAACGCGGCACTACGCTTTGCCCTCAGCGTAAGGTGGGATAATTTCAGGACCACGCGTTCCCTCCACGAGGAAGCTAGCATTCCTCCCCTAAATATCCTGCTCCATCAGATGTCGGTTAATATATGGACCCGGATGGAGACGGAGGGCTGGGAGCAGTTCCGGACCCTTCGGGACCTCCACAGAGAAGCCCCGGGCAGGAGTCATCCGTGGTTTCCGCGGAGTCTCCTAGCCTTGGAGGCGAACCATGATCCCGAACCGATATTTTAACTTCCACGCTCACGCCCCCTTCCTCACATGCTCACGTTGACCCCCTGAACACATATATGCCTTTTAGTACGTTTACACGCTACCCCCCTTGACAGTATGCGATGTTTTTAATCCTTACTCATAACACCGCATTCCTCGCCGACCCTCCCATATATATCTATATGTGTGTATATGTGTATGTGTGTGTGTATATGTATATATATATATATATATATATATATATATATATATATATATATATATATATATATATATATATATATATATATATATATATATATATATGTGTATGTATATGTATGTATATATGTATATGTATATGTATATGTATGTGTGTATATGTATGTCTATGTATATGTATGTATATCTATGTATGTGTATGTGTGTGTATATGTATGTATATGTATATGTATCTGTATGTGTTAGGTATCTTCCCCTTATCGATGTATTTTCCCGTGTCCGTATTTTCTCATCACTCCCTCTCTCCCGTAAATGTGTATTTCCCTTGTGCCCATATTGTTTTTCGAATCACTCCCTTACATGTCTCCCGTAAACACTCTTATGTAGCCATATTGTTATCGTATACCTGTAAACTGCAAAATTAATTTTAACATTTTTTTTTATTAATTTTATGTAAATCGCTAAAATTGTATGCAACCCGCGATTAAAATTATGTATATGTGATAGGCTGGTAAGCCATTGTAGCCCTAATTCCCATTTCTTTCCCTTAAATGTTTCCTCCTACCCTCGACTTTTTAAACTATATACAAAAAATAGCAGTGCCGTAACCGCTCGGCAACTTTCTACCTCCTCCTTTATTTCTGTTTTTTTCCAAAACTTTTCTCCCTGTACGTACTAGGCCGTGTATGGATATGTATCGTTATATCTTTATATATCCTTGTATGTACAACCCCCCCCCCCCCACCCCACCCCTCTGTAATTTTCCCCAACCTGATCTAATAAATATTTGAATTTGAATTTGATTTGACGCTGTCACCTGCACTTCTGCGCCTGGCAGCCCTGCTTCCCAGCCCGCCACCTCACTCACTGTCCCGCGCTGCACTCCTGCTTCGTGATGCCGTGTCAGGTTGCACTGTCGTGCACCTGTTCACGTGTCGTTTGTTACACGCGACTGTGTGACTGTTGCTTTTCTTTTCTTTTGTTTTTTTTGTGTGCTTGAGCCATTAGACCCTGGTGTGGTACGAAGCCGAACCCCGAGGGCATTGCCACGAGGGGGCCCCCTAGGATAAGGGGGCTCTTGTTAGGTCCCCCAAGACCCATTAGGGGCAACAACAGTGTTTCCCGAGCCTTTTAGAGGGTGGGTTTGCTGTAGCCCCCTGCTGTTGTAGGCTAGCGGCTTTTTTGTTAGGCTAGTTCTGTTTTTTGTACTTTTTATTTTATTTTGTTTTCTATATCCAGCTGTGGTTCAGCCTTCGGGCTGTCTCGTTGATAGGATGCCCTCTGACAAACGTGACCGCCCTGTCAGCGACCCGGAAGTCTCCGACTCCGGATCGCCCTTGGACAAACAGCTCCGCCTTGAGTCTGAGAGCGAGTGCGATAAGGCGACCCTTGCCCCGGTCCCCCCCTCGTCTGATGATGAGTGGGTGCTGGTGGAGGGTAGACGTAGACGCCGCTCTCGGCTGACGCCCACTGCCACCGCTGCTCGACCCTCTGCCTCGTCCACCGCCACCGCTGCTACCACGACCGCCACCGCTGCTGCCACGCCCGCCTCCTCTGACTCCTCGGCTGCCACCTTGTTCCACGGTGGGCGCCAGGCGCCCCCCAACCACGCCCCTACCTCTGCTGCCTCTGCCTCGCCCGGCACCGCTTCTACCTCCAACGCCGCTCCTGCTGCTTCCCTCCCTGCCACGCCCGGCACTGCTCCTCCATCACACCCCGAGTCTGCTGGTTCCGGCCCTTCGACCCCCAAAGTCCTGGTTCCTCCGACGGCGGGGTTCGATACGGCTCTCGACCTTGCCGAGGCCCTATAGGAGCAGTTTGACACCCGCTTGCAGCTCCGTTTTTTAGAGTCGGGGAGCGTGCTTGCGACCCCGCCATCGGAAGCTGTGCTCCACTACCTCCTGGCCGTTACCTCGATTCAGGGCAAGCCTGTCACCCTGCGACAGGTTGGCGAGGCCACCACCAAGGGCGTGGTGACCGCCTATCCCGTGGCAATGCCCCTGAATGCCCTCCTTCGCCACCCAGACGTCCTCTCTGCAGACAGGTGCCTGACGCGGGACGGGCTCGCCACCAGACAGGTGATGATCACCCTGAAGGGGCCACTCCCGGGCTCCCTAGACCTGGGGAGCTGGGGGGTATTCTACACCCGCCCCTTCAACAAGGAGCCTCTGAGATGCTACTGCTGCCAACAATTCGGGCACCACCGCTCCCGATGCAACCGCCCCGCTGTGTGCGGCATGTGCTCCGGGCCGCACATAACAGAGGGGTGCTTGGAAAAAATACAAGGCCGGGGAGGAGGTGCAGGCAGGTTGTCCGAATTGCAAGCTGCACCACCACGCCTGGAGCCACCGCTGCCCCACACGGAGGACTATAGTCGAGCGAGGCATCCAGAGGCAGGTGGAATGGCAGGCCGCCCACAACCCGTCTCGCCCTCCTTGGACCCGACAGTCCCGCTCCTGCTCCCGCCCCCGCCACATGCAAGCCCCTCCTGCTCCAGCAACGCTAGCATCCGAGGACCACTTCCCCAGCCTCCTTCCGCCACGCGCCACCAGAGCCACAACCCCAACCACAGCGGCACCACCTGCCCCGCAACCTCGTGCGGACGCCATCAAACCCTCCACCTCAACGCCTGCCTTACAACCTCCTCCTGCCTCCACCTCGGGCCCCTCGCAGCGGCAACTCCGTGCTTCCCCCCCCCCTCCCCCCCCCGCCCATGGCACAGCGCAAACACCGACGGCGCAACTGTCAGTACCCGCAACGTCCGCAAGTTCCACCCCCAAGGTCAGTGCTCGTCACCAAGGACGCGCTGGAGGGCATGCTACCAAGCTTTGCCTTGGCCCTCACCACTCTACTACAGCTGACGCCGGACAAGGCAGCGATAGAGGTAATTGCAAATGCGACCGTGGCGGAGCACTTTCCGACAACTGCAAACACAGCTCCAACACCGGCAGCGCCTCAAGAAATACGGAGCCCCGCCTCTCTTCCCGCCGAGCCCATGCCGACCGTTACCCCCCTCCCTCACCAGGAGGCTGTGATGGACACCGACGCGCCCGAGGCTCCCGCCACCCAGAGCTCACCACCGGGTCAGACATCAGTCACCTTCGCCATCGGCCGCTCCCCACCACGGTCGCACGTCCCGGTGCAAACAGTCCCGCCGCGCTCCCGCATCACACAGCCCAAGCGGAAGGTGGAGCAGAGGCGCCGCGGCCCTGCGCCCACCCTCACGACGGCCCCCGTGTCCACCCCGGCGGCGTCCGTGAGGGGCGGCCGCTGAGCGTACTACAGTGGAACGTCTGTGGCGTGCGGAGCATGGTCCACCTCCTGCGAGCTGCGCTCGGCACCGGCGGCTTCGATGCCGTCCTCCTGCAGGAGACACTCCTGGGTGAGGGCCAGTCGGTGAGGGACTGTGTTGACTACGGGACGCCATGCCTCATTACGGTGGACCCTGCTGCACTCCAGCCTCTGGAAACGGCCCAGAATGCGGCGATCCGCACCATCCTAGGGGCCCCTCGGTGGACCAAACGCATATGCTTGAGGGCGGAGTGTGGATTAGCACTGTTGCCGCGAGGGTCAATCAGCTCGCCGTCGGCCACCTGGCAACGCTGCTGCGCTGCAGGGGATCAGGACCGCTGCGGGCCTCGGTGGAACAGGCCCTCCATCAGGCCCCTCTCCTCTTTCGCAGGAAAACGTGGGCGAGTGTATCAGCGACCAAACTCAGGTCCACCAGCCTCTCCCGGTGTTTCCTGATGGCCCAAGTTCTGCCCCACCCTAGCTACACCACACCTCCCCCGTGGGCACCAGCCACCTTGACGGCCACCATCAAACCACTTCCTGTGAAAAAGGCCCTACTGACACCGCACCGCCTAGCGCGGGAGGCCAGGAACAGAAAAACGGAGGCAGCCCGGCCCATAGCAGGCACTGGGGCTGTCGGGGTGGCATTCATCACGGCGGGCCACGCCGAGATGGTCCGACTGCCTGACGGCTCCTCCTCAACCCAAGCGGATCTTGAAGCGCTGAACAGGGCGCTGGGACATGCAGTTGAGTGGGGCAGGGGCCCGGTCCTGGTACACTGCGACTCGGTGCCGGCCATACGATCGCTGTACTGAATGACAACGTCTCCCTCCTCACGGGCATCCACGCCCGGTTGCAGGAACTGGGGAGAGCAGGCCGTCAAGTCCATTTAAACTGATTGCCCAGCCATGTAGGCGTGTTGGGCAACGACGCTGCTGACCGCGCTGCCGGCGAGGCCACCCTGCTGCCCAACGTAATATGCCCCGTTTCCCCGAGCGTGTCTCTGCTAAAGCGTGACATGGCGGCCCATACCTCGGTGGGTGTCGTTCGGACCCTTGCAGAGGCCTTGGTGGCCGGCTCACCGTCTGCGCACTGGTATGCCTCGGCGACGGGCGCCGGCAGCCGTCGCCACCCATTAGGCGCCCCCAGGCGAATGGCCTCCAACCTCCACCGCCTGCGCCTCGGGTACCGTTGTGCCTCGCTCCTGGACATCGACGACCCGGTCCCGGTGGAGTGCCCTTACTGCGAAGAGGAGGTCCTCCAGCCGCTCCTCCACTACCTCCTCGAGTGTAGGGGCACACGCAATCGGCTCCGCAACCCAGACGGGCTGCCGGCACCGGAGCTAATTATGGCCCTCAGTGACGAGGCCCTGGTGCGTGTAGTCACGACCTGTGAACCCCCGAGGTAAACCCCCCGATCAGACTTCGGCATTCAGCTCACGGGCCGTCAAACTTGACAAAGGCCCGTATCCTCCCCAGGGGATTAAAAAAAAAAGTGGCGGGTATTCGCTCCGAGCCCACAGCAGAAGCGCAAGTCCGCGCCCGCACCACTCACTGTCGACATATCTGGACGCGGCAAGGGAGGAAAGATGAAGGGGAAGTCAAAGTCCTGCTCCAGCCGTGCCGGTCTGCAGTTCCCCGTGGGCAGGATTCACCGTCAAGCGAGGATGACCCCACGGGTCCACCTCGCCTCCGTAGAAGGACCACCCGGCTGCTCGCCCGAGGCCGGGCCGCCTTCCTTTTCAGATTAACCCCTAAGAAGGGGAACGGGCCTTTGTCTACTACGACGGCCCGTCGCAGTTATGGCTGGGGCTATATATGTGCATACACGGCACGCCGCGCCCACGTGTGCATGTACATATATACATACACACGCGCACACACACGCCGATGTACGCACACATATAGATAGTAAACACCCCTTACCACTAAGTGGGCTGGGGCACAGGCGCACCAGGCGTCCTGTAGCTGACTTAAAAAATACAATCACGCACATACTCACACACAAACACCCACACATACATACACGCACTCTAACACGCCCACATATACAGAACAGAGAGCCTACCTGGGCGGCTCATATGCCCGCACTAGGGCAGTAAGCGCCCTGTCGTCCAGGGCCCCCACCAAGGCTGGCGCTGATAGCCCCTTCCGGTTGGGAAGCAGGTTGCGCGTCGCACAGCACTCGAGGAGGTAGTGGAGGAGCGGCTGGAGGACCTCCTCCTCGCAGTAAGGGCACACGACAGGGGCAGGGTCATCAGGGTGAAGGACTGACGCACATTTGTAACCGAGACGGAGGCGGCGGATGTTGGATGCCTCCCGTCTCGGCAGGTTTGGCGGGGGCTGGCGGGCGCCGGTGTTAGTGGCCGGCGAGTACCAATACGCGGACGGCGAGCCCGCAGCCAGGGCCTCCTCCAGCTCCCTGACAATCCCAGCAGTAGACCGTGCGGCCATGCCCCTCTTCAATTGTGACAGGCTCACAACAACAGGCCGCGTGACAGCAGGCAGGAGCGTTGCCCCAGCAGCAGCGCCATCCGCTGACTCGTTGCCCGCCACGCCCGAGTGGCTGGGCAACCAGTTAACGTGTACTGGGCGCCCTGCTCCCCTCAAATCTGCCAGCCTCGCAAGGATGGAGGTGAGGAGGGACACGTGTTCGCGCAGGGGGTCTTGTAGCAGAGAGCAGATGGCAGGGACTGAATCGCAGTGGATCAAGACAGGGCCCCGACCCCCCTCCACTGCATGATCCAGAGCCCCGCCAATGGCTGCCAGCTCAGCCTGAGTGGATGAACATCCGTCTGGCAGGCGAAATATCGCGGTGACCCCATCGCACACAAAAGCTGCGCCGACAGCCCCCGTCTGGTGGTTGACGGAGCCGTCCGTGAAGTACACGGAGGCTCCAGGGTGCGCTGCTTCCCGCTCTCTGCTGTCTGCCTCCCTGGCCAGCTCCAGAGGGGTGAGGAGGGCCTTCCTTTTGGCGAGCGGCCGTATGGTGGCTGTTAAGGCAGGCGGCTCCCACGGGGGGCGGGCAACGTAGGTGGGGTGGGGGGCATCCACAGCCGTCACAAGGGCGTGGGGGAGTCCGCTACTGCGAATCGTGGCCGCCGCCACAGTCGCCCACGTTCTCTCGCGGAGCAGGAGGGGGTCCTGCAGGAGGGCCCGCCCGACGGAAGCGCGGAGCTGCTCCGCCCCCATGCGTCTCAGCAGCGCCGCCAGATGCCCCACTGAGAGTTGGGTGACAACAAAGAGACGTCTGGACGGGAAGAGGAAAAGAAAGAGAGGAAGAGTGACATAGAAAGGTTAAGAAAGAAAGAGAAAGAAAAAAAGGAGGAGAAAAAGAGAAAGAAAGCAATAATGACAGAGACAGCAAATATATAGACAGAGAGAAAGAAGCCTCCCCTTCTTGATCCACTCCTTCTATTGTCTCTTGGAATGTGCAGGAGTGTATAGGAAAGCAAGGGTAGGGTTAGAGGGTGAGGGACAGGCTCAGAGCGAACTTGAAAGGGAAAGGCTGAGGAAGTGGGAATCTCCCTCTCCCTCCTCCTCCTCCTCCTCCTCCTTCTTCTTCTTCTTCTTCTTCTTCTTCTTCTTCTTCTTGTTTCTCGTTGTCGTCCTCATCATAACGTTGCGCCCTCTCTTACTGGACCCGCTTTTTCAGATACGTTGAACCAGCCCCGCCACCGAGTAGTCCGCCGGAACCCTGGGCAAGCGTCTACATGCCCAACAGTAGACAGGTGGATGACTAAAAAGCTGCAAATACGTTTCTATGAAAGTAGGTGTGCCGGCATGTAAATAGGTGTGCCTGCCTGCCTGCCTGCCTGCCTGCCTGCCTGCCTGCCAATTAAAGCGAACGGGCTAGCTAACAGACAAACACAAAACTAGCTAGCTAACAAACTAAAAGACAAACTAGCTAGCTAGCTAGCTAGCTAGCTAGCTAGCAAGCAAGCAAGCAAGCAAGCAAGCAAGCAAGCAAGCAAGCAAGCTAGCTAGCTAGCTAGCTAGCTAGCTAGCAAACAAACAAACAAACAAACAAACAAACAAACAAACAAACAAACAAACAAACAAACTAACTAACTAACTAACTAACTAACAAACTAACAAACTAACTAACTAACAAACAAACAAACAAACAAACTCACTAGCTAGCTAGCAAGCAAGCAAGCAAACAAGCTAGCTAGCTAGCAAACAAACAAACAAACTAACTAACTAACTAACTAACTAACTAACTAACTAACTAACTAGCAAGCAAGTAAACAAACAAGCAAAAGAAACTCACTAGCTAGCTAGCAAGCAAGCAAGCAAACAAACAAACAATTAAACAAACAAACAAACAAACAAACAAGCTAGCTAGCTAGCTAGCAAACAAACAAAATAACACGCTAACTAGCAAGCAAACAAAGAAACAAAGAAACAAACAAACAAACAAACTAACTAACTAACTAACTAACTAGCTAACTAGCAAAAAAGCTAGTTAGGGAGCTAGCTCGTTTGTTTGTTGCAAGCTAACATGTTAGTTAGTTTTGTTGTGGGAGTTTTGTTTTTAGTTTGTTGAGGTTTGTAATGCGTGTTGGCTTTCCTTTTTTTTGGGGGGGGTTGCTTGGGATGGTGTATTGCGATTTCTTTTTACATATGTTAGATGACTGTTTCTTTTTTTAGTGATTCTGAACGTCCTTTAGCGAAAATAATCACTTGGGTTATAGTGTCTTTCCTGCAATATTTGCCTGTGCAATGGAATAAGTATTATTTCATCTATCACTGAAATAGCTGGATGTTAATACAAAAATATTGCCATACTCAACTCCTAATACCTCCCCAATTTTTTTTTTTTTAATGCAAGACCATAGGTAATAGTAGCTGTATCTACAAAACGATTGGAAATAGGATTATCTGTTACTCAAGCAAATGGTACAAATAAATAATTATCCTTGAACAAGTTTGTTTTTACATCCTGTGCATATGGGAGGAAAAATGAAATCTAATAGCGCTTTTATCAACTCTTTCATAGTTACTGAAATATTATAATACCTACAACCAGAACAGATATATTTTCAATATTGTATGTGAGAAGTATAGAGGGAAGTAATTGCTTGTTAAGGCTTTTATTCTAAGAATCTACCTCAAAAAAGTCTAAAAAGTTCAGAGTTAAAAGTGTAATGATTACCGAAGTAGAAAAATTATATAAGATCTCTATTCATAACTCCCGTAACACCTATGTGTGAATATACTGCTCCTGTATGGTTTATGGTAGCAAAAGACTTCAAAGATATAATCAAGAGAGAATCATACAATGTAATAAACTCTACCCACATACTGGCCAAAGAATATGCTAAAGATATTTCTCAAGGAAAAAAAAAAATCACTCCTTAGCAATGGCTTTTAGTAACAGCAGAAGAGCAACTCGTGGGGTTCCCCGTCCGCTAGGGGAGCCTACGGCGGAGCTATGTGCGTGGTTCTCCTTAAACTTTTTTTTTTTTTTTTTTTTTTTTTTTTTGTGTGTGTGTGTGTGTGTGTGTGTGTGTGTGTGTGTGTGTGTTCTTCTAATTCTAATTCTAATTCTTATTAGCTAGCGCGAGGTGAGACTCCTGTATCGCAGTGTCTGTGCTGGCTGGCTGGCCCTGGTGGTTTTGCAATTAGTTTAGCTTACCCTCCCAAACGTTTTCTTCTTCTCCTCAGGGTCTACCTCGCCACCTAGCACCTGTGTGTGAGACCGGATGTTTAGGTTGGGTTAAACTATACCGTGTGAAGGTGAAGGTGAAGGTACAAACCGATGCATGCTTTCTTGGGTGAGGCAGGGGATCCTACATGACGTCAGTGAGTGAGTGACTGACTGACTGATTCATTTTACTCATTCCGGACCTACTCCACAGGCCACAGCGGGTCGGAGCCCACCCAGCTACTACCTACCTACCTACTTCATCTCGGCGGGGGCAGCGCCGCATCTGATCTGCACGACGGCCATCATCGTCTCAACGACCTACCTCCCGGCTCTGTTTTGCGTTTTTTTTATTTGTTATGTTATGTCTTGTGGGTTGTTGTTATCGTCGTTGTCAGCAGAGGAGTCCCTTACCTGCCGTGAAGAAAACAAACAAACTAAGTTTGGGAAGCCTGCCAGACGTGGGGGTTGTTAATTGTTGTCATGACTGAGGGTCTTCTTCCTAGTAATATCAGCAGGAATTGACCTAGGAATGTCACTATGTAGTTGAGGGTGTGTGTCCAGAACTCTCTTTTTGGAAAAGGGTGTGGCTCCCAAGGGGAGCCGGATTAAACGGTACTGTTGTCGTCCCTGAAAGGCCGAGGGCGATTACTTCTTCTCGGTCTTCTTGGGCAGGAGCACCGCCTGGATGTTAGGCAGCACACCTCCCTGGGCAATGGTGACGCCGGAGAGGAGCTTGTTCAGCTCCTCGTCGTTGCGGATGGCCAGCTGCAGGTGGCGGGGGATGATGCGGGTCTTCTTGTTGTCGCGGGCCGCGTTGCCGGCCAGCTCGAGCACCTCGGCGGCCAGGTACTCCATGACGGCCGCCAGGTACACGGGGGCGCCGGCGCCCACGCGCTCGGCATAGTTGCCCTTCCTCAGGAGACGGTGGATCCTGCCCACGGGGAACTGCAGGCCGGCACGGCTGGAGCGGGACTTTGACTTCCCCTTCACCTTTCCTCCCTTGCCGCGTCCAGACATGTCGACAGTGAGTGGTGGGGGCGTGGACTTGCGCTTCTGCTGTGGGCTCGGAGAGCGAATACCTGCCGCTCGCGGCTTTTTCGCCCTATATAGTGCAGCGCAGGATCGGAGGGCGGGGACGGCCGGGCGAGCCTGCCAATGGGAGCGCGTGCTGCCTCGCGTCCCCGCGATCCCGAGCAAGCGGCGCCGCCATAAAGGGGGAATCCAGGTGCGGCCCGGCAGAGACACGCCAGTCCTAGTCGACAGACCGACTTGGTCGGCTAGATTTCGATCGCCGATAGAGTCGGTCTGTCGGCTCCCTGCTACGGGCCGCCTTTGGCAAAGGCCCGTGCTCCCTCGTGCAAGAGGGAGCAATCTTCACCTCCGAACCACCTTGCTTTCGAAAGCTGGGCGAAGCATCGCTGCTGCACTGGAGCACTGTGTAACACAAGGCTCCCCTTCAGGCTGCTGGTACGCGGCTGCTACGGACATGGGCCGCTGGCGAGTAGGTATCACCCACCCTCGCCCCATCAGTATCCAGATGCACCGCCTGCGTCTCGGCTACAAATGCCTCTCAGAACTCGATCCTGAAGACGTCAGGTGGAGGGAATGCGAGCACTGTGACGAAGAACAAGATTGCCCGCTACTACATTACATCCTAGAATGCCCGCTCACGAGAGATCTGACCCCAAACCCTGAAGGCCACTCTGCCCCTGAACTCCTCTTCCACCTCGGAGAGGCGGCCCTGGAACAGCTCGTAAACGATACCCGCCCCCTCGCTAATTTTTCATGCAATACACCTAACGGGCCGTCAATAGACTAGGGCCCGTTTCCCCTGGGGCCAAACAGGGTCAATCTCTCTCTCTCTCTCTCTCTCTCACTCACTCACTCACTCACTCACTGAGCTGACCCACCAAGGGATGCATGGCATCAATAAGCGGACCGAGTCCCGCCAGTGCTCGCCAAACCGCGACCAAGGCTTGAAATCGCCAATGCTTCTCTCGGTCGTTTGTTGTCAGCTGCAGGGGATCACGATGAGCGATATATGCCTACATAGCAGCCGTCATCAGTAGTTAGTGATTCCGCCCCTCCGTTTATATTTATTTACTTGTTCTGGTAATTCCTGTCTTCCTGCCTGCATGTACTCCCCACATATTCCCTACTCGTGCACCCGCCAGTTGAAATAAGTTAAGAGAGAAATCAAAGCCCCCCAATCAATTGATATGAGATTATGAAGCAGAAGGATATGTGGGAAAGGCAACAAGCCAGTGATCCTCCTCCTCCTCCTCCCCCCCTGCCCGCCCCAGTGTCTGTCTAAACTCTCTCCCGGAAAGTGACTTTGGCCCTGAGAAGGGCCTAGATATAGTGTCAGCAGATTGTAGTACTCAGACGGGCAACGCAACTGCAGTTCCGGGAACCATGCCTCGAACCGCAGGTGCCCCGCTCGGCTCTGCAGAATCCCGGGTGCCAAGCTGCGGAGGACGACGTCTTCGGCGGACCCGGCAGAAGCGCGGCCTATGCAGCCGCCCACGGAGGAGAGGACGACACCCCACGGAGAAGGACGGAAGAGGAGGCGCCGCAGACGGAGGAGGAGGACGGGACCCACGGAGCAGAGCGTCCCGACACCAAAGTCTCCCGCTAGGGAGATGGAGGTGGACCCACCACGTCTGACGAGGACGGAGACGGCAGCGGCGACAGCCGAGGTGACACCCCCAGTAGTGTCCCCGGAGGTACCTGCCAACAAGAAAAAGAGGACCAGGGACCAGACACCTGAGACGAGGGACGCGCCGACGACTACGGAGGAGCCAGCACCCCGCGAGGCACCCAGTAGCTGCCAGGCGACCCAGACCCCACGGATCTACACCTTCAGTGAGGGCGAGCTGGTGGATCTTCTGATCCGCTACGAGCACCTCACTGAGCAAGAGGAGGAGGCCAGGTTCGAGAGGATCCCGCACGAGACAGCCCTCCCCTTAGTGAGGAGGACACTCCGTGAAGGGATGCCGCTCCCTGACTCCATCTGCACGGCCCGCCCACTGGGTAACCCCCCACGCCACTTCGACCACAAGCAGGAGGTTGAGTGGGCGACATATGAGGAAGAAGACGTCTCGGAGGACGAGGTCGACGTCGGAGGAGTGGACGAAGACCTCTTCCTGAATGCAGACAGGGACCTCACCGACGAGGAGCTCGCAAGCTACTACGCCGGTGACCTGTGATTAAAAAGACATTTCCCCCATGTGTAATTTTTGATAAATTTGTACCAAGTGTAGTATATGTACTGTACATCGGGCAGGCTGCTAGTACAGAGCCTGCTTTGGTAACTGATTATTTTTGTAATTTTTCATGTTTATT